>NC_090878.1:16313773-16318773 GCF_036669935.1 Montipora foliosa | reverse complement strand
GGCCATGTTGGTGTACCAAACAGTAGAAAATGAGTCCACAAGTTTTGCATGATAATAAAGTCAAATTCCCAAAAGGCATCTTACTACATTGTTTTGCATACCAACATGGCCGCCGTGACGTCAGATACAAACCATCAAATTTCACCTGAACCTAGTTTAATGGCCGAGCTGCCATGAGCCTCCAGTGGCTCCGCAGTGGTAGAGCATCCGAACTAGTAATCGGAAAGCCGAGTATCTCCGAGTCATCATCGAAAAAAAAAACATTATTTGTGGGTACTGCCAGTACCCTCGACCAAATACGCGACCAGATACGCGTGAAATCGAGAGAACGATCAATATGAATGCACGGACCCCACGTGTCACCCACAAAGGACATACTATTGAATTTCCGGCCTTAGCCTGATGATGAATAATGGAGTATTTTTGCGCTGGCCGACGCAAAAGTTAAAATACAAACAGTGCGTTACCTTAGCTTGAAGAGCCTCGTTCGTGGGTCCCCGGATGTAGATCTCCTCGGCGTCATGATAGGATTTCATGGAATGATATATTTCTGTTCCTGCTGCATAGTGAGTGCCTGTCCAGCTCGGTACAGGGACGTAGTATTTACCAGTTTGGTTAGACGCAATACCTTATTGAAAAGCAAACGTCCTATTAATTAAAAGTCTAATGGAATGATATATGAAATGGCTCATATACTGATATGCTGCAAATAAGACCTTTTAAAGGGAAACTGCGGGGCTCTGTCCCAGGTTTAAATTTTCTTTTTTTTTTTCAGCTGAGCACTTTTTTTACAATACTACGCTTGTACATTTCCTAACCAAATTTACAACAATAATACAACTACAAATTACAGCAGAGATAACTACTTACGCTACTTGCACTACTTAACAAAACGATGCAATTATGAATGCAACTTACAATACTACAATTTACATAATTTACTCTCCAAAACAATACAATTACTTATTTAACTTACAATATTAACACATACCCTACAATTATTTTGCAAATAGAAACATAAGAATAGGAGTGGCACATCCCCTGGGACAAAGATATTTGACACAGCTCATGCACATAGTGGTCCCCATTTTGCTCTGAATTTTCCCAATGTGTTATTTTAAAAGGAATTTCTACGTTCACAAAGAATCTTTTCATTAAGTAAAACGCAGAAAATTTCAAAACTGGGAGAGGTTTTATTTAACCATGAAAGAAAGATGTGGTACTTTGCAATAATAACATAATGATTGAGCGTTTGAAAAATATTGATTCAGGCTTATAGCCGTACAATATATCCCAAGTACTTAAGGTGACATTTTCCAATCTCTTTTCGAATTCGTTCCACCAGCGCTAGCTAATTACCCTTTGCCAAAAAATTTGAATACTGGGGCATTCATATAAAAGGTGAACTAAATTCTCATGAGGGTGGCTACAACGACCGCAGTCCGGAGATGTTCTCAATTTCATTTTGTAAAAATTATTGTTAGTAGGTAGAATGTTATGTACCACCTTATATTGAAAACATCTAAGTTTGTCTTCCATTGTGACCTTGAAGGGTAATTCATAGACAGCTTTAGTCGAGATATTTTGTTCTACTTGTTTCCTTTCTACGTTCGGGGGTTTAAACAATTTCAGCACAAACATTTTACGGTCGGTTTTGGCCGTGACGTTCGCGGACATGAGGTTGTGTCCCTCACGGTTATCAGAAGTTCTGAATTAAGAATTGATTTTTTCCATTCATCAGGGATCGCAGCAAGAATACCATTATAAGTTAGGAAGTTCACTGACAAACCATATTTTCTTTGAAAATCGGGTCTCGATAAAAAGGTTCCTCTTTCGTTTAAAAGATGGTAAATTTAGTTACCCCTTTTCTATACCATGACAAGTAAAACACTGGTTTCCCATCTATTCTTATATGAACCGGTTGTTCCAAATAATTTCGTGTAGATATTCCCTAGTCGTGGAGGGGTTCTTAGAGTGCAACTCCTGCCAAACAGTCAATATATCTCTGTAAAAACTTGGCACGCGTGAGGTCAAATTTAAGTCGCGTGTGTCAAAATTACATTCAAAGATAAATCGACCCCCGTATTGAGCTGTAGCAGAGAAGAAGACGGAGCACCATTTACTACCTTCAGCTTCACAAAGGCGTTTGACCCAGGCTGCTTTAAGAGATTTACCTAATATGGTGTAATCAACCATATTAACACCGCCTTTGTCCACAGGAAGAACTAATGTTTGACGTTTTATCTTATCGGGCTTGAAGTTCCAGATGAATTTGAAGCAAATATCATTAACTTTTTCAGCGAAGTTCGGAGGCACTTTGAGAACAGACGTATTATAAACTAACTTAGAAATTTTAGGTTTAAATGTTTACCAACGTTATTTGACGATCTTTTCATTTAAAAGAGATTTTGTACTCAAAAGATGTCTGAGAATGAAAACATTGGATATATACAACCCGTGTTACACTGGTCAGCAACGGAGTCGTGACGTTGAATCGTCAAGTCATTCGTTTTCAGTAGCAGTTTCCAAACACCGTTTTTGTCGTGGCTTTTCTGTTTCTAAATTCTAGCTATTAAATATAACTTCACAATAGAGTGGTTTTTAATTGAGTGCCAAAAGTAATTAGCGAATTGCTTTGGTTTATATTACTTCACTCA
Organism: Montipora foliosa; assembly: GCF_036669935.1. Lineage (NCBI taxonomy): Eukaryota > Metazoa > Cnidaria > Anthozoa > Scleractinia > Acroporidae > Montipora > Montipora foliosa. The sequence continues at coordinate 16,316,116 of NC_090878.1, read as the reverse complement.
GTGACTGGTTCAAAGTTCTCGCGCCAATCAGAAACCAAAACCAATCATGGCTCGCCCGTGCACATTTTCCCGCGCTTTGTGTCGGCTACGTGCAATTACTTCGAGTTTTTATGGGTTTACCGGATTGTTTCCATCATTTTTGATTGGCCAAAGTAATTACTTTGGTTTTGATTTTACGACATTCAATTGAAAATCGCTCTTAAACTCAGTAATGAAGAAAAAAATTGCGGATTTAATTTCTGAACAAGCTTGCAATTTTCAAGATGGCGGAACTCCATTTCCATCGATTTCTGTTGTATGAAAAGATTTAACCTGAGACAGATGGCAAGCATCCAAAATAACTTCGTTTTTACCCCGGAGTTCTATTTTAACATAATTACACTCAAGAAACTTTATTTCTTACTCAGGAAATTAATTGTGTTTCCCAACTCATGAATCCAGACATTTGTTGCTCCTTGTGGAATTATTACCATCGTGTCGCCATTGTATTGTCCTGAAAAGTGAAAATACCAAGGCTAGTTACTAAGTGGTTGCCTTCTCTAATTGCTTTTTTCTTTAATAGGAAGCGGAAGTGGAATGGCAACTGACTAAAGGAGTTGGATTTGTATGCGTTTACACCATGAGTTCATTACCCAAGAGTAAGATTTACCCAAATTGACTAAGTCTTCATCAGTTTCCGAAAAGTGTTTTATGGGAATAAAACGTTTTGTTCCAGGTATTTCTATATCATTTGAATGCGAAGGCTACATTATAATGTAAATACATTATGCAAAGAATATTAATCCTGGGAGATTTGAATTGGGCACAACACTGAGTTAGCCGATTTGATCTACAGTTTATTTTCTTGAAAAACCTGGTGTAAAAGTAGGCACTTTTCTGACGCTGTTGGGGACAAACCTGATATTACATTGTTACTATTGGGTAATGGCCTCTTGGTTACTCCTAACTCGAATCTCATCTACCCCTCCATTTTGTAATTCTTAATTGTCTTCCACCATTATCTCACTCAAGTCTTTTCTTTCCATACACGGCTCCACAAGCTTCACACTTTCAATGCCGTCACGCAAAAATATCCTATTTTTCTTATGGTTAATTTATAGCCCGTCCTGGGCGATTCCGAACACTTTGTCGGGGTAAAACTGCTAATTTGGCAGTTCATTGAAGTTAATGAGAATTTTGTTCATTTGCCTCACAGAGGGATACGGAACTGCCGAGGAATCAGTAGGGACTTACCATTAGTAAAATAGGTTATTCTCGGTCAATTCTTCTAGAGAAAGGTGTGGAATGTCAAAGACGCAATTGTATATTGAAAAATATGTACTTAGACATCAACAGCGATTTTCACCATTCGAAGTTTCTGTATGTTTAAAATACTCAAGGACTCGGTTGAAGTCGTAATCCTCATGCAAACATAGTGTTCGAGAAGCTGTTTTCCCCACTTCAAAACTGATGGATTTCGCCAAGAAAAAGGTATGTCAGAGCTCTTTGAGGCTATTTAATAGTAAGTGAGTTTGCTGCTTATGCTACTAGGTTACTTTTTTTGTAATACTGAATCGAATCTCTCCCTTTAGTGAACCTGTTGAAGCGGCTGAATAATAAATGACTTATCTAACCGGCGGAAGCCCATCCAAGTTTTCGGATCGCGGATAATGAGAAGCTGAGGGCGATTCATTCATAGAACGGCAAATTTCATCTGATCAATCGCAAACGTTATCGGCCTTAACTAGCATTCATCGTGAATCAGCCATGTTTTCTCCCTTACCGTAGGTGCGATAGTCCTTCCTATAAGTATCCTCTGATAAGATACACGAGCTACCATTCCCTCCGCAATGTAAACATCGATCATAAACCTTTGCAGAGCCCAGTTTCTTATCGCAACCAACGTTCTACGAGTTAGAAAGAAAGTTAAATAGGATAAGCTCATTTATCAAAAAAATTAGAGATAAATCAAAAATATTATACTACAGCAGAGTGTATATGTTGCCAGTAAAATCTGTTCTCAGGTTGAATCCGTTTTTAGCTAGGTTAAATTGGTGATCCTAAACCCAAGTGTGTGAATATAGAAACCGATAAGATGATAAGAAACATAAAATAGGAAGATGTGTTGAGATGTGTAAGACAGAGATGAGGGAAGGTTTGGGTGTTTTAATTCGGCCCTTTTTGGGGGGGGGGGGGCTAATAACTGCTTTAAACTAGGTACGCAGCTTACTCAGCCTATATAGGTAAAATGACAGAAATGAGGACCACCAACTTGAGGACGGACTTTACCACATACACGTTATGTTCCTCTGTGAGGTATTACTGACCAAACGCATTCTTAGATTATAAGGCTTTCTCTGGATT
>NC_090878.1:16293773-16311273 GCF_036669935.1 Montipora foliosa | reverse complement strand
TATATCTGTAAATAGGTACTGAAAAACCTTTTTGGGAGTATTTATTCAAGTTTTAAGTTTAAGTTTAAGTTTAAGTAATAAGGATAAGACTGATTAATGAAGCCAAATGACCTTTTAGAAATCAAAAGACGTGTTCACACTCAACGTTGATTATGATCAACTGAAGTATAATTCAGCCTAACATACTCCATTCAAGTTTTATTCAATTGTTGTTTTGTTTACATCTGCGAAAATTCAAATACAATAGGCCGGGTAACCTGGCAGTGTGAGACAAAATGGCGCCGTATCGCGCCTTGCTGTTTGAGGCGAGAAGAAAACCAAAGATAACCAAATCCAAATCTTTGCTCCATAAAGCGATTGGAACTTTCGTCTGCTCATATCACCACGTTTTCGTAATTCTGTTCAATTACGTACTGTAATTACTTCAAACAGCCCCCAAGAGGTTGTTTGAAACAGTTATAATTCCATTATAATCACGTACTGTACTTAATTGGATTCAAATTCGACTGTAATCAAGGCCGAGTGTGAAAATGGCTTAAATTAAGAATCTGTATTTATTTTGAATACTAACTTTCTGAACCGATGTTCACGGAGTGTCTAAACAAAGCTAACTAAAGACACGGTTGGGATATTGGCGCATCTTTCTGAACAATTATTCACTGTTGAGAGGGGTGGAGGGGTGGGATATCGTAAACTTTCTTTTCGAGTCGGTAGTCCAAAAATTCAGAAAAGGGAATAGCGGATCTCTTCTTTTCTTAGATTTTACAAAAATTACACCTGCCGAGGGGGGAACCTTGATTCAACCTATTTACGTTTCAACGTTAGCACACCTGAGTGTTGCACATCATATAATGTCCTTTACTGGATCCTTTGCAGCCTTTTCCAAAATATTTTGGCCTGGAAAACGAAAAAAACAAACAAAAAAACATGGGGATAGCAAAATCCAACAAAACATAGATAACTGGCAAAACATATAAGAAAACGTAACTTGACATGGCATTAATTTACCAGAAGTTGGATATGATCACGCTGCCGTTCTTTGTGTGACATAAACTGAAGTGCTATAATCTGTCATAAAGTGATTTGACTCGATATGACCTGACATGACACTACATAAGGTGTCACTACACATCATTTCATGTCACGTCACATTGTTATTTCTAGAATTTTCAGCCTTGCTGTTCTGCGAAGAACGTCACTAAATAACAGCAGCGTCACGCAATTGAAATAAAACCAGCGTTGTGTCGCACATACAGGGAGCAAACCAAACCAGCAAGGAAAAATTCATTCCAAAGACTCACTGAGGATTATTACACTTTCGGCTTCTGTATTTGACTCCGCCACCACAGGTTCTTGAGCATCCGCCGTATGTTCCCCAGGAACTCCACCCACCATCCTGGGGTGCAGGAAAGCCGGACCCAACGTCAGAGCATTCACCAGCACGACACCACTTGAAAAAGAACCGAATAAATTCATTTTAAAATTAAAGGAGACTTTGATTTCAAGATAGCCACACAGTACTTTCAAATACAAATGCAAGTGCCGTCAAAATCTCTCCCCCCCCCCCCCCCCCACAACCTTCTCCCTCCCCCAATATCGTTTCATTTCTGGAATGATTCAGCGATCGACCACAACACTGAATACTAAGCTCATGTAAATTTGACTGCATTCTGTAACCACGACAATCTGGTTATCGACCACAAACCAGAAAAGATTGTGTTTTGTGCAGAAGTAATTAAGGCCAAAACGGTAAGCAGAAATGTAAGACAACTTAGTGCACGTGTTTACCATTTGTCAACAAAAACCGAAAATTCCGGTTGGGAATTCAAATGGTACAGCTCATTCCACCGGAAAGTTTCCGAAAAAGATGGAAATCCTCAGACGTATTCCTCTTTTCCTACCATTTGATTTGTAAAATCCCACTCGACCCGGTTCACTTCGGCCTCTTTTCCCGCCTTTCCACGCTGCAGATGCAGCCGCCACTTTGATTTGTCCTTGTTTTCTTCTAGCCGCGACAGACTCGGGCCTGGCGAAACGCCACACCGCGAAAATCCCGTGCCATTACGAGCGTTTCATTCCAACCGGATTTCCCGCGCAAATGGCAAACGCCCAAGTAAACCTCTTAGGTTTCAATCTCCGAAGGACTAAAATGAGTTCGCACTTATCTGGGCAAATTAAGCAAGTTGTCTCTATTAGAGCATTTTCACATGACGTCACGGCGGCCATGTTGGTGTTCCAAAACAAAGCAATGGCGGCCATGATGGTGTACCAAACTAATCCTCCGGGAAATGAACTCTATTTTTATGCAAATACTTTCCTTTGTTTCAGTAATACAACATGGCTGCTGGTCACGTGAGTGAAAACGCTCTATAGACACGTGATAAATTTAAGTGGCTACAACGGGATTCGAACCCATGACCCTCTGCGATGCCATTGCAATGATCTAACAACTTACTGCGCTGTGAAGCTGTTGGAAGAAGGTCAATTTATTGGGCCCCTGCATTCTCGTGAAGGGGATGATGAATGAGGGAAATGTGTAATTGAAGTGCAAGTTATGGACGAAAGATTGAGGTGTTCCTTGCACATGTGACACTTGGAAAATTCAGAAAACTTCGATGGGATTCGACTGACCCATGGCCTCTGAGATGCCGGTGCAATGCTCTACCTACTGACCGGTGAAGCCACACAGCCGCGGGAGAAGGTAATTTGTTCCCATGAAAGGAATGATGAATGGAAGAAATGAACGCTTATTTGGACAATTGCTTAAGGACGGTGCCTACTATTGTTATTGCGCATATGTTCTGCGCTTCTCGAGATACTCGGATTTCCCATGGGTGGTGCTTATTTACACAAGGATATTTTTACGTGGTTCAAAACTATGCAGAAAAAGCAGAACTTAGCAAGTGCTCTTGGTATCCAAAAAGAAAATTGGGGGTAACCATGCATTTTTCAGAGATAATTCAGCTTCAATTTGGAAAAGAACGCCATACATTGTTTTGTATTTTAGAGCTTTTTACAAATATTGTTTATTAATTATCATCGAAAACTGCGTGGTTACACTCATTTTCTTTTTGGATTTCAATAGCACTTGTGAAAATTTGCTTCTCCCGCATGTTCAGTAAATCGCGCAAAAATACCTTTGAACTAGTAAGCACCGTCCTTAAGGGTGTCCAGGTAATTGAGTTTGAGGATCATTTTAATCTCCTGTCCATAACCCACACTTCAAATACACATTTTTTTTTCACAACCATCTTCATATGTTAACTATGACTGAACTGGCAGCAGTGAAGTCAATAAATAATTCAACCAAATCAACAACTTCTCTAGAAATTAATCCATCAGTCAGTCAATCAGTAACTCAAGCGCCATGTCATCTAAAGAACCGGTAAATCAATCAATATTCTACCCTTTACAGGTCTACTTTACCTTTCTATAACCGCACACGGTTCCTTCCGCGACTGGTGCTCCACGACTGTAACAGCTTCCTCCTCCTTGGGTAATGCAGTAAAGAGGTCCACAGCTTACCTATTGCAAGATACAAACACTGGACAAACACTAGTCTACATTAAACGTGCCAATGAAACAAATCGATTAATTGCCAATAAGGTTACCATGGCGAAATTTACATTTTGGAGCAACGTTTCCTTTGACGTTGTTGTCGGCGTTGTTATTTAATATCATTGAAGAAGAATTAATTGAGACCATCAATCAATTAATTAATTACTTAGTTAATTAATTTACCTGATCATTGCCTTTTTGTCAATGATATATTAAGTAGTGAGCACTAGATTATCGTTATCATCCTTGACGTCATCATTGTCATCATCATCATCATTATCATCATAAGTGGAAAATTCAGTTGCCTCGTATCAATGTTGCCCCAGCTTGAATGTAAGAGACGACGCTCTATTGTAGTCGAGGATGTTATTTTTTGAGAGCTTTTATCCGAATGATCAGGTTTACTTTCCTAAGAAAAAACACCTTCCAATTGACTTCCAGCCAAGAGATATCATATCCTGGATATGGCGGCTAACCATTGGTAACAAACCATCTATCAGTTACGTATGTGCTAGTTCTCCAGTATTCCTCTCAAGGCAACTCAAAGTTTAGCTTATTCCAACTATATGCCTTTTAACTTTCGTAACGAGTCACTCATTCTCTCATTCTGAGCAATGGAAAACTGGTAGATTCCTCTCTCGCAAAAGAGCTCATGATTCCATGCATGTAAAATTTTGAGTTTTCAAAGAATCATTGCTCAGAGATTATCTGGAATATCGCGTACGAATATTCAGAGACAACTCATTTTGCAAGACGCTTTCAATATTCAGTACTGTTGTTCTTGTCTGACCGGTTAGAAATCGACAGCCTTGTCCTAATGAAGCCAAAAAATGTGATATACGGCCTGTAAATGCAGATAACTTCAAATGTCACGCTAGGTTGGTTAATAATTCATGAAAGTTCTAGATGACTCAGCTGAAACGCAATGCAAGTTGTCACATGTATACCCTTTTCAACTCCAAGATAGTTCAAGCGGTACCAAAATAATTAGCATGATTTTGTGAGATGATTGACAAACTGTTCTGTCACATGATTTAGTTACCAAATACTAATCATCCTTCATTTCAAAAGTCAGAAACGATATCTAGCCGTGAAAGAGCCGCAAGGGTGGCCAGCTGTGTTGATATCGATACAGACCCCTGTTTATATTATAACTATCTCCTATATTTCTGTCATGACAATTTCAAAGACTGAGTTATTTTTAGATCGATTTTCCCGCGAAACCAGACCTTTGTGGATTACTCTTTCTGCGAGCACAGACCTTTCCACCCGATCACAAGCCTTCAATTTAGAAGTTGTAGTTGTTACCCTAGGGATATAGAATGGTCTTCCGTGCGGTCAGGTCTGGACTTGTCCTAAAATATCCTGGTCTCTCCGACATGTTAGCTCCTGTCTGTGCTAATTACGTCATGCAAGTATGTACTCCACTCTTAAAATACTTACAGATAGGGCTTGTAAAGGACACGCTCGGAATTCTGGCCCTTGAGCCATCTGACATTGCTTGTCCCTGCTAGTCAAATACCCTGGAGGAAGAGGTGGACTGGGTAACTGATGCGGTGGCTTGTTTTGAAAGCAAATATTGTCCCTGGTAAAAATTGTGATCGTCGTAAAAAAAAATTATGAGTCATATTTGGGCCTCAACTCAGTTACTAATTACTTCATTTCTCGTTTTTCATAATTCAGTTGTCTGTTATTTATTCTCTATTGTCCTCTACTTGTTATGAAAAAAAAAAAAAAAAAAAAAAAGAAAAACTTTAATCGATCGACTGATCATTGGATCATATGTAATTCCACAGATTTGATTACGTCAGCCATAATTGGGGCACGAGCTGTTTATACAATGCTCCGCAGATGTGATATGTCTGTGACTCAAAAATCTAGAATCTCTTCTGATACCTGCCAGCATCCATAACTATTTACACCTTTGCTCCATTTGCTATAATGAATCGAAATGCTGACTTTCGACACATTGGATTTTAGATGTTTTCATGGTGACCAATTTATCTTTAAACGGAGTAAGGTCAAATTTCAGGCTGTACTCAAACATTAGACAATTAAGAATTTGTGATAACTGAAATATTTCCTAAAAATTTAAGCACATTAAGGGTGCTTTCGATTGACCGTATTCCGGAATAGGAACACACCTAATGGAAGATAGAAATCCTTCCTTTTTATGGAGATTCACATTGAAATTGTCAAACACCTGCTGAAATGCTATTTTAAACATGTCGATGATATCTTTATTATCCTTGTTCCTTCAAAACGCCAGACTTACCGTTTAAATCATCACTCCACGTATTCTTATTCCGGAATAGGGTCAATCGAACACACCTTATGATTAATTTAAAAGTTTGCTAAAAAACGACGTCCGCATTTTTTTTTTAAATAGTTAAATGGTATTCACACATACCTGAATATTTCTTTCATTCTATGACTGCTGCAAGGAGACCACCGAAAGGCATTAGGTCCAGATGACTGAGTGCTGTGCATGATGAATCCCCCTGAACAGTCTTTTCCTGAGTCATGGCCTACCCCAAGACTTAAAAGGGAAACGTTATATATAACAAGTTGTTAATTAGAAGTCAGAGATTTATGAAACCTAAAAAAATGAGGGGTTTTAGGGGGTGGTCATGTTGCTATGGCAACAAGTGATGCCAAAAATATTGCAAAACAACTTCTTTCACTTAGTGTTGTCACTTAAGACTTTAATAAAAATGATTGAAGCAATGCAAAGATTTTTTTACTTTTAAGGTATTATACCACCTTAATTAATCAGGTCATAAATTTGACGCGATATTTCCGAAAAAGGAACTTGGTTGCAAAGACTGGCATTCATGATAGATGCAATACGCCACGACTGTATAGTAAAAAGATAAAGGATATAGACAATATTACATGGCCACGCAGAGATACGGAATTTCTCTTCGAGTGTTGAAAAATATTTCTTTTTTTTTTAAACTTACACCATAAAACATTGCAAACTACAGTAAACGATACAATAAGTATTGCAATACGAACTTGACATGAATTACAGCACTACCAAGCACTAATTGCATTAAAATTACGTTTTCTAACATGACAAAAAAAAAATAATAATAATAATAATAGATAAAATAAATAAATGAAATACGACTTCTAGCACTTCGAAAAACCATTTCTTTCCTTTAGGGTTACATTTATAGCTGTAGTCAGTTTTAAAATAGAGGAATCGATATTTAAAAATTCAAGGTTAAGGGTTTAGGAGACTCGTTCCAGCGGGGACAGAAGTGGCTTCCATTTCTTTGAATTTCTTGTTTTGTTGTTTTCCAATTGGTGCGTCTGTTTCAGGGAAAGCAAGAAGTTATTTTGGGTTGGGTATCGTTCTTTCGAACGGCAAATCCAAATGTAGTGCTTAGCCATTAAGCAAAAAAATAATAATTTGGAGTTTAAAATTGGAGTCGTCTGGCTTCAGGCCTAAGGCCGTTTCCATTCCTAAGTGGTTCTCTTTTGAAAGCACGTGGCACGCCTGCAGCCATATACAGAGGTCATTCCAAAAAATTCTAGCTTTTTCACATCCCCAGAATAAATGTATCATATCTTCTTTTTTATCATGGCAGAAGGTGCATGTTCCGTCCTCTCTAATTCCTATTTTTTGCAGAAAATTATTAGTGGCTAGCCGTCTATGTAAAAATCTGAAATTAAAGTCAATTAATTTGGAACCCTTTGTACACGCAAAAATATTTAATGAGTGAGCGCAGCGAACGAGTGAAATATTTTTCAACACGAGAAAAGAAATTTCGTATCTCCAAGCGGTTATGTAGTATTCTATTTACTTTATAAACGCCAATGAAATACTAAATCATTTCACGAAAGGCATCAGAAGGGCGCGATTTTCATATGTAACGTGTTTTGAACTCGGGATCTCCGGATCTCAAGGCAAGCACGCTTACTACTGGTGTGCTACTGGACCGCACTGCCTGATAATGTGGTTCGAATCATGGTACTTTGCATGCACGTCACAGTGTGCCACAATAATTTACTTAGAAGCCTAAGAATTTCATGCATTGACATTTGGTTAGAGTTCTGGTTAGAGAGGGGATCACTTTGTGACGCCAAAACCAACAACGTGAATCTAACTGTGGACCAATTTTGGACAACGCTCTACTGAGACAGGACGTCGACAGGTCTGCTAAGTAGCAAGGGTATATAACTGTCGTGTTCGAGGTAATGGATTCAACTTTGGCCAAACGACCACCCAGGATCATTAAAGAGTGTGGTAAAGGTTATTTTAGTGAACCGTGAATTGCCTATTTTTTATTTTCCGTGAAATGTGAAATGGTTTTTTTCCTCGTAAAACGTGATTTAGTCAATTATACGGTGAGCGGTGATTTTTGAGAATAATTATCCGTGAAATGAGAATCGAGTGTTTAATTCACCGTGAATTGTTATTTTTCAGGAGCAGAAGCCCGAAAAATTCACATTATAACAAGAGACTGTAAATATGTACTCGGCAGAGCAAAGTACAACAACTACATCGGGACTGCATGATTCACTGAAACGTGAGCCTTCGACACGTAGCCTCGCTTGCCATGCATTGACAGCTTTGTTGGTCAATCAACAACGTTAAAAATGGCTCGGATATCGTCTCAGAAGGTCGCGAGACTCTTCCTAATGTAATCGCTCTGATGATTTTCTTTATGGCAGGTGGCTGTAGCTGTTAACAAACTTTATTTGCAAAGTGAAGAACAAAGGGCTCACGGTGTTGTGTTCTGTCCTTTCTAGGAAAATGTGGTCTGCTTGGCCTGATGTCTCTGTAAGGCTTATGAAAAAGAGCCAATCGAAAGGCAAGGCAAGAAGAGTTGGCTGAGTGCTGGATATCCAGGTACAGAATACCTCTAAAAGAAATACTTTCTTTCGCTTTAACTGAAACTCGAGCGCAGTTTTTTTACTTTGGGAGACTACTTAATTGGCAAAGATCTTAAAAGTATGGCGCAAGGAATTTAATTTAAAGCTCTCTTTATGTAGTCATATGGCCGGATCCTGATACTTTTAGGATTTATGGTCTGGGTCATAAATGAACTATACGAACGACGGAGTAACTAATGGCCATCACTTTAGCCTGCAGATGTTGATATGAAACGCTGAGCCTCCTTGGGGATCTTGTGTTTGAAGAACTCCCTTTCTTTGATAGGAGTAACTTGGGTAGCAATTAGCAAGCGTTCCCGTACTACGCGAACCTTGGGGACAAAACAACATTTAGAAGACGGGTGGGAGTGGAGCGATAAGGAGGCGGGAGTTAACAACTCACTTGTTTTTTTTTTTGAGTTTCTGTTTGGCCCAACAATTTATGTTTAGAAAGACTTCTACCTCCAAGAAAGGTGAAATTGACAACTAAATGCTATTTATTTGATTACGTCACATGTGCATGAATTAACTTTTGAATTTTTGGCGGGAAATATACAGCAAACGAGAAATAACTGGGTTAATTAAAAATGCGACCACTCAAACTAGGGGTACAAGGTGTTCGCTGATAGTCATAGGCCCCAGCTTCAACTAACGCACTAAATTCTCCAAATTTGGCGTTATGATGGTAGTTGCAATTTTTAAAGCAATTACTCCAAATAGTTTTTTGCAACCCCGAATTCATGGATTCCTTTCTTTGATCAACCTTTCATTAATTCAGTCGGTAAATCGGCATTTTTGTTGACACGGGAAAGTTACTTATATAGATAAGCAAGGGCATGCCCTTAAGGTAATTGCTGCATTACTTACTTATGTGCCATTTCATGAGCGAGGGTGAACGCTGCTGTTAATCCACGTGCATCATCTATACTCACTCCCCAGTCACTACACGGGACGTTGTAAGCAGCAAGACCTGAAGAAAGAGAAAATATAACCGAGATGTTGTTTTATCGGATCGCTACTTTTTTGAAAAGCGGAGATTCTGAGTTAAATTCCTTGTTGGATATTTTTTTTAGAAATGTGATCATTGAAGTCATCATCATCATCACTAATATCATCACTATCATCGTCATCGTTATCATCATCATCATTCATCATAATCGTCATCATCATCATCATCGTCATCATCGTCATCATCGTCATCGTCATTCTCAGCTCATCATCGTCATAATCGTCATCAGCTCATCATCGTCATAATCGTCATCATCACGTACGTCATCATCACCATCGTCATCGTCATCATGATCATCGTCATCATTATCATCATTGTAATTATCATCTTCGTCGTCACCATGGTTATCATCCCCGCAGGATCCCATTAGTCGTGTTGAGGATGTAAACTGCAGGTTGCAGGTTCCAGAGCATTAAAAGCAACGTCAACATACCATAAGGTTTCAGGTTAGGGTTGCAGGTCATCATTGTTTCAGTTATAGTCAATCTATAATTTTTTTGTCCAAATGCAAATTAGCCTACCAAGTCTCGATACCATACAGTAAATTGAAGTGAATTCTTGCTCTTAATTGAGGCTTGGTAGGCTAATTTATTCATTAGCAAAACAACAATAAAACAGGTACCAATTATGAATAGGGTCTATGAGATGCAACGAAATTCTGCAACTTGTACTTTACACCCGCCGATTAGTCATGGACTCCTTTCACCGTCAAAATTATTATTAGCCACAATTAACAGAATACAAAGTTATAATTTGCCTGGATTACATATATGGTAAGGGTTAACATAGGAATTAACTAACCATCGAGATAGCAGTCCCCAAGACCACATATTCTCCTACAAATTTCAGGAGGAAAAGAAACAAAAAACACTATATTAGAACAAATAAGATGCTATAGTTGGGACAGAGGCAGCAATCTTCAAAAACTTGATAACGCATGAGCGAAACAGACCATGATTAAATAGTCATGTGTATGATCTTTAAAAACGTCTCATTAGAATTTCTTTTTGAAGCATACTAATAACGCATACATTAGCAAGGAACCCATGACCAGGGGCCCGTTTTGCGACTGTCCAGAAATTTTACGGGCCATTTCGGGTGTCACAATTCCTTTGGTATCTCAAGAATGGAGAGGATTTAAGTCGTCAAACTTCACAGACATATTTATTTTAGTTAGCTTGAAAACATGTTAAAAGAACGGCTTTCCGAAACAAGCGGTTGGCAGTTTCACAAATGGCTTCTCGGGCCCGAAAAGTTTTCGAGACTTTCGAGAAACGTGCCCCAGGAGCGAAAAACGGCGCTTTATTCCTGTCAGCGTTTTTACAGACTTGTTTATTTTTAGATTGAATTTCCTGCGAATGAGACTCCCGCAGGAGCCCAATGACCAATCACAAGAAACTAACTTGACGTCATAGCGTCACCGAACCGGAACTGCCTTTGTATTTTGCGGCAACAAGAAATAATTTGTGCGGCCGTTGCCTGCAATGTAGCAGTAGAGTAGCAGCTCTCGTAACCTGTTGTTGTTTGGAATTGAAAGCAGCTTCTATTGTCTTTTTAAGTCTAAATAATTGTTTCAATTCTTAATTTGGTCTTTTGTTTTTGGGTTACGGGTAGCAAGCCAATCACAATATACGTTACGAAAGCTGCTACATCACCCCAATTCACTCCAGAGGCAATCTCTGAGACTTTTTTAAAAAACCCATTTCCAGCCAAATTCGTTCATTTTTTGGTCGGGATTTTGAATTTACTACTAACTTTTTTACCTTGAAAGAAAGGCGGCTAGATCGAAGTGTTCTCTCGCTCCATTTGGCGTGTTTCGAATTGAGCTCCATCGTCGGAATTTGTGCAGATATTGGCTTGCCGACGTCACGTGATTTGTTGTAAAATCTAAAAGAGGCTAAAGAGAATCAAGGCCAAGTACATTAACGTAATATAAATGCAGAAGAGACATTGACCTCTTTCATAATGGCGGCCAAATAAAATATTCTTCTATTTTAATGCTAATAAGTATTTCTAGTTCGCCTCGGCTGTAGGTCTAATTAACAAAAAAATACAAAAGAATGTAAAGGAGGTCACCATTTATGAAAGTAGTCTATGAAGTGAAGTGTATTGCACTGTAGAATACAGTCTTTCCATTAAGCCTTGTAAGAGATCTATAATAAAATGTTATACAATGCTCTACTCTACGAAAGAGTAACGTGCATGTTGTCTTTCTGTAGATAAGGACAAGACGTGTATCCATACATTCTTCATTTCATTTAACGATGTGCGCGTTCTGACTTACATCAAATCCTTCCACAAGGAAAACTTTGACAAGGACCCAAGTCACATTCACTCCAATAGATGGATCTTTATAAAGCCTGCTAACCTGGAGAAAGAAGGTGGGAAGTAATACAAATTTCAACACGAAAAGTGTAATAATAATAATAATAATAATAATAATAATAATAATAATAATAATAATAATAATAATAATAATAATAATAATAATATAATAATAATAAGGTTTACCTGGGACATGACTATCTACACAGACAAAGTGCTGAAACATAATCGGCCAGATATTACTCTAGTGCATAAACTGAAAACTGAACTGAACTGAAAAACTTTATTTAAACACGTGACATTGATGAGCCTAAAAAAGATTCGTTACAAAAATGTATGTGTAAAGACACACAGAAATGGACACTTATTGACATAGTTGTGCCAGCGGACCAGAACATCACCAGAACTGAAGAGGAGAAGGTTGAAAAGTACCAGGAACTAGCATTTGAAATCAGAAGGATTTATGGAGCCTCGAAAGTCACAATAATACCTATCGTGATTGGTGCTCTTGGAAGCATATCAAAAGGAAAGTGTTGTGTCTCTAAGCTACGGGGAGTTACTGAGACACAATAAACATTACCCAGTAGAACACCCGACCCGACAACTGGAGAGAATCGAATAACATAATAATAATAATAATAATAATAATAATAATAATAATAATAATAATAATAATAATAATAATAATAATAATAATGATAATGATAAAGATAATGATAATGATAATGATGATGATGATAATGATGATAATATTAATTGTCACGGCTAATTGTCGAACCGAGAGCATATTATGTCGCCTCTGGCAGCCGTTATAGGGTCCATACTGGAACTTGGAGCACGGCTTGGTATCAGCTGTATGCTGTTGTTTTTGTTTGTTTTTTTTTTTTTTTTTTGGTGAGGAAGGGGAGGGGGGGGGGGGGGGGACCAGACATAAAACCCTCGGAACTAAACCAATTATGGCGTCGGGTCTAGGAATTGAACCAGGGCTACATTGCTGGGAGGCGAGGGGGGGGGGGGGGGGGTGGAGGGTGCTTTCACCACTGCGATAAATTATATCAGAGTGTTCTCACCCTCGGTAATTGGATGAAATTTATTGACAGTTTTCGGGAGAAGTTTTGAGTACTCCTAAAAGAAATCGAAGATGACTAATTGATGTGATCCTCGATACTTGCTCGGATTGTCGTGAGAAGTGCGAGGATATTTTCAAACTTTCGTCTATAACCCGCACTTCCAATACACTTTGATTTCATTTAGGAATAGAAGATGTTACCTTCCATTTACAGCTCGTATGCTTATAATTAATAGAGGGGAATGGTTTGGAAGCTCGGCAATCATCAAAGGAACAAACAAAGCTGCCAAGATTTAGGTTGGAAAGTCCACGACCGTGCACAATCTTTTGTTTTGGGCTGATAAACTATGCATGATTTACGTAATCAACACGTTTCTATTGGCTAGTTCCTCAGTGCGAAGTAAACAACTATAATTGTGTTTTGTGCACGGTCAAGGCCAAAAAAGAGAACAGAAACCTACAGCAAAGAAATTTGTTGCGTTTCATAACCATTCCTCTCTGTTAACTATGGTATACTATATTACTACGCTATAGGGAATTTGTGGGGGCTACGCCCTTAATTAAAGTCCAGGAAACAATTGTCCCTCTATGCTGCTAGCAAAAGAAAATGTGGACATGTCGCATTCTCGCACTTTTTTTTTTAAAGAACCTGGAAGATTTTAACTATAGTAAAGGAAGAGATATTTTCATCCTAATGAGAACCACAAGGACTTTTTCAAAGTGTCTTCGAATCATCATCGATACATTTCAACTCTAGAGATGTTTTCAATGGGTTTCGGAAGTAATTTATATCTCGAGATTGTTGAAGCCTTACATTGTTACACTTTCTCGTTTGTTTAATTTTAAAATTCTGACGTTATGCTCTCAGTCAATCGTAAAAATTACAAGTCGCGTGTATTTTGCCGCGCTTGTTGCCGGCTACATGTAGATGTTTTGCATTGTGATTGGTTCATTAGACTTCCTGCGTCTGTTTCAACGGAGACCACGTTGGAGGAGTGAAATATTAAGGAAATAAACTCTATTTTTTATGAAAATTCTTCCTTTTGTTTTAGAATGCAAATATGGTTGCTGGTCAAAATGAGAGAACAAGTGTTTCATTGATTTCCGTTTTCATGGTAACTGATTTAAGGGGCGTCCAGATTTCTCGTCACTCACCCTAAACTATGGTCATCTTTAATCAGTTTTATGCCACGAAAACCTATGCCAATCCTTTTATATGCATATACTAATTCCTCTGCGCGTTCATACTTGCTTAAATGGTTTCAAAGCGGATTGTAATCAGAGAACGTTTAGAAATACATTTGATAATAAAAATTAACGGTAAAAAAACTACGACGTTTCGAAGTCTCCATGACCTCATTATCAAGTAGAATGTTAAAACTGATGTAAAAATGTAGCTCAGAGATTATATACAAATAAAATGTGATAAACTTCATTAGAATAATGAGGGTTCATTGTTATTGGTGTTTAACGTGTCAGTTCGTGCAGTATATGTTTAAATAAATCCTTTTGCACGTATTGAGTCAGACTGCGTGTTTAGCTTTGGTTTTCGTTCGCGAATGAATAACATTTCGTGAATTAGGCAGTCCATTTTCCCGCAACATTTCTTGAGGACAGAAAACATTTCCTCTAGGCTATTGAACGCTACGCCGTGGGCTTCTTTCAGATGCTTGCCAATGACAGAGGCTTTATGCTTTTCTATGCGTTGATGCAGATGGCGTGTGGTATAACCGATATAATCCGCATCGCACGAATCACATTTGAAAATGTAAACAACGTATTGGTGGTTAATTAAAGCGGGCTTCTCTTCTTGTATCTTGAGCTTTTCCTCGATCTTACGACTCGTAGCGTAGCGTTCAATAGCCTAGAGGAAATGTTTCCTGTCCTCAAGAAATGTTGCAGGAAAATGGACTGCCTTATTCACGAAATGTTATTCATTCGCGAACGAAAACCAAAGCTAAACACGCAGTCTGACTCAATACGTGCAAAAGTATTTATTTAAACATATACTGCACGAACTGACACGTTAAACACCAATAACAATGAACGCTCATTATTCTAATGAAGTTTATCACATTTTATTTGTATATAATCTCTGAGCTACAATTTTACATCAGTTTTAACATTCTACTTGATAATGAGGTCATGGAGACTTCGAAACGTCGTAGTTTTTTACCGTTAAATTTTTATTATCAAAAGCGGATTGTAACAGTTTAAAACATATGAAGTTTTGTTGCCTTAACTTACAGAAAAAAAGTTGTAAGTTTGCTCCACTTAAATTACCAGGTTTGCTGTATCCAGAAGATAGTCGAGGGTTTCGTTGCCATAGAAATCACAAGTTGTCTTGTCAGCGGTCAGCATAGCTTCAATGAAAAAAGGTCCCACGGACACGTTATCTTGATCTTGCTGAATTGTTTCATCTTGAACTAGAATTGATGGTGGTTTCTTGGGCACTAATAGAAGGATCAATTTGTTGTGAATTTTTAGCAACAAATCAGTCAATAAGTTAATTTTATCAAGAACTGTCAACCGGAGCGCACTATCTCCCATACTTGGCCTAGGTGTCAGCTCTTTCCCGAGTAGATTCATTTATAGAACGCTTCCCTTACGAGATTCAGCAGGCCCGCTGTTGTAAAGTCTAATCAAAACATTGATTTTGAGTCGATAGAAAGAAGTAGCATTATCAATAATTTTGAAGCAAGAAACATCACAATTATCGTGACAATTTTTAGAAAAACTTAGCATCTTAGCATCTTAGTTTCTCAAAAAATTGTCACGATAATTGTGATGTTCCTTGCTTCACAATTATTGATAATGCTACTTCTTTCTATCAACTCAAAATCAAGGAGAGCTTCCATATTGAGCAGTTGAAACCCGAACTCAACAAACAAGTTGATCATGTCAGTTTAGCATTACACTTCAGTTAAACTATTACCGTTATGTCAGTTGTGTTCTCCATAATATTGTTGGTTCGTTTGAATTTTACCTACTTGTAACGAACATTTAATCTACAAAGAATCATTGTATAGATAGTTTTATATATATATATGAATTATTTGTAAAAATTTTAATGTTACACTCACTATGGCTGAAGATGATGTTTGAAACATCGAAACATGTTCCGTAAATTCAAAAGTGTGGTTGTATTTTTTGAAATATTAGTAACACTTGTGCTATCCAGACCATTTGGAAGAGCTATCTTAGTGTCAAAGGAAATATGATACGTTTCCCGGGAAGAACCTGTTCCTTAAAATAAATTTTCTCGGGAAATGGTTGACTCCACGAATTAGTGTAGGAAATCGTATGAACGTAAGTGCGTTTCGTAATTTATAAGCACAAGTGACAACAAATCACGAAATGTACCAACAAGTTCATACGATTTTTTATTTATTAAAAAATCGTTCCATCGCTCATGTTTCCATAGCAACTTCCGTATTACACTCCATAACCTCTATAACTTATTTATGCATTCGTCATTGACCAATCTGCAACGGGATAATTTGTTGAGTATATAATAAGTGGAGATACTGGCTCTCCTTGATGATCACCTGTTTTTATCTAAAATGAAAGCTAGAAGATCCATGATTTGCCGTTAAGCGAGATAAATCATCTAAAAATTCGAGTAAGGTCGTACCTCTTGTTCAACACTATATTTCATTGGCTTTATAGTGTCGTATATACTTCCTCTTGTTTTCTGTGCTAAATCTATTGTTATCATTGTTCGTTCTGGTGTTTTTTGGTCAATTTTGAAGCCCATTCAATAAGGTACAACACGACCCAAAAATTCAGATGATACACGAGACGATATTACTTTATGTAGAAACTCAAATAGTGAAGACACTGTTCAAGGAGAACATACGGGATTATCCACGGGAGAAAAACACCTGTGAAACTTGTTCTTTATTTCGTTTGTACTTGTTGGAGTTACCTCATTGTTTCCAGTTTCTTTTCTTTTGTTCCGTTTGTGTTACGTCATCCATGAGTTTTTACACCGAGGATGATGAAAAGCCCTCATGTGTAATGACGTCTAACTCGCTAATTTCACCACCAAGCCTCGAATTCCATACTTGTGAACAAAACCCGGACACGAGCGAACAGCATTGCATGTTCAGGTGATGTGAATACTTTCATTTGTGCAAACGAGGGTCGGTGGTGAATTTTGAGCATATGCTGTAATCATGCATAAGGCTTATTGTTAGTGCGAGACTAGGCGGAGCATTAAAGGTTGGCAGTGAATCTCCGCCTTGTGTCTGAAGGGGACTTTGAAAGCAAACGGGAAGCGTATGCAACTATGTCGTCGCCAAGAAAGATAATTTTTAAGCTTGGTTTTCACTAAACATGCAAGCACAAACACGAACATCATACGACAACGCATTACCGAGTTCTTAATCTTTTGTCCTAATTAAGAAAAGGTAGTGAGTGGACGTTTAAATATCAAACTATAATGAATCTGAGTATGTTTATTGTTCTTATTCTTGCGTCGCTGTTGAAAATAAACCCCAGTCAGCAAAAGCAATGACTACGGATGCCCGCATGTGCTTTTACAGTGGTACATTACTTTGCCGCTCTTTCCCCAGCAAAGGAGTTAAACGACTGTTTCACCAGTTTAAATGCCAAATAACTGCTACACAACGTATATCCTTACATCTTCAAAT
>NC_090878.1:16278773-16286273 GCF_036669935.1 Montipora foliosa | reverse complement strand
ACCACGTACTCCCTCACATTCCAGACTCAAATTTCGTCCCCACGAAGGCATTTCATAATTAGTGATTTCTCCTAGTTGTTAGAATAAATCATGCCCTTTTTACGACGTGAGCGAGACAGAATAATCGAGAATGCAAAATTATCTTATCTCAATATGAGGTTTTGACATCAGCGTTGACAAATAGCAGTCTATCTCCTGCGTACCAAACTTCGCACTTAAGTTCGTACTTTATTTCAGTTTACAGTGTCCCCAATAAGTGCTCCAGCGCTGGAACGACTAGACACTTAAACAAAATTCCTTTCCTTTCCTTTCCTTTCCAAATTCAGGATCCAAAACCCAGAACAATTAAGATGGAATGATTGCAAAATAATTTCGGTAGCGCGTATTTTTATTTTCCTGCGACGTTTTCGTTGCCTTTGGCGTCGTCTCTGCTAAGATTTTCTGGAGCCATTCCTTTGAACTCTAACCTTTGCCCTTTGAAAGTTGATCAACATTCGCTAATTTTACCCGTCTTGAACTCTGGAGATAGTAGATTTTACCACATCTCACTGAGAACGAACAATACGCAACACAACAAGCATATCATGTACGGCAATAATTACTTACCTCATTAAAACTAAAAAAGAAGGCAAGAAACAGCAAAATTAATCTCATTTTTGTCGTTTCCCTTGTCCGTTACTCAATCTTGTTCCTACAACTGGGCATGGAATCTAAGAAAACGCTAAGTCGTTCGTTTTCCTCGTTGTATTGTTTTATGTATCATAACGAACCCGACCAAAGCCAAGAAAATCCCTAGAGGGAAATATTGGTTAGAGAAATGCGATATTCCTGTTGAACGCCTACCGTTTCGTCCGTTTTAATGCAGTTGTCGCAGGAAGCATACAAAAGAGCTTTAATTAATGGCATATCCCGAAATACTTCACACCAATTACTTTGTTTAGATAGCGAGTGAAATACAACACTACGTAATGAAATCGGATAGGGCCTTAATTTCTTTGAGTGTGTTTTATTCCAAAATACTACCAGATAAACAGGATGAAGATCATTTTCAAAGACGTTTTGTCGGGGGTGGTTCTTGCCAGATCTTGGCATTTTATTGTTGTCTAGTAAACATCAAGCCGTGTTTTAATATCACGTGTATTATTGGCTTTTACTCTTTTTTTTTTTATAGTTTGTATGTTAAAAAATTGTGTTTGAAAACATTTACTATACTATATATCTTGCTTGCTAAATTAAGTCTTTTTGCTTGTGAGAAGCGCCTTGTGCAAAATGTGCGTCTATCAATTAAGTCTTTTTTTTTTCACCCAAAAGAACAGCTAGTTCAAATTTCCGAAGCTGAATATTCCGTTTTTTTTAATTTTATTATAATTTAGTCATTTAATATTACATGATTTTCCTCGATTTGAGCATGAAAAAGTTCCTAACATGTTCTTTGCTCACGACATGAGGCGTCCAAGAAAGACGACGGCTGCAGCAGAGGCAACATATTGGTTAAAACAACAACAACAACACAATTTTGCTGCATGAGCAGCACGAATAACTACTTAATAACCGAGAGTGAGATCGTTACAGCAATATCTCAAACTAAGGCCTTGCCGTATTGACCCAGCGACAGCGGTTCCAAAGAAGAAAGAGCTAATATGCATAATCCATAATCCGCCCGTGGGCATTACGGGAGAATTTAATATGCCCTAGTGTTTAGCTGCTCTTCGCCAATCAGAGCACGCGTTATATCGGCCAAAAACACTAGCCATACAATAATCATTTTTAGTAAATTTCGTTGTCGTACACTGCGCGTGCGCAATAACAACGAGAGGTAACTAAAATTTAACGTTTTGACAACAAGGTGATCCTACAGCAATGACTTTAATCACCCATTTTCTTCCTTTACAAGATGTTCTTTACTCACTCTCAGTTTGGGTATGCTTATAGCATGTTCCTACAATTTTGTTAATAGCAACCTCAACGTTCTTACAGAAAGGGAATCTTATAAAAAGGAGAAAAAAATGTTTGTGGCTTTTCTCGCAAAGCAGCGGTTGCAGTGTAAGATGTCCTTTATTTTATGCAGATTCGTGTTCGCTTGTATAGTAACATGGCTTAAAGCCAGCTTTTACACGGTAGAATTTCCTAATCTACCAGTATAAATTTCTGTCGGATAATTAACATTCGTTTAAGGATTTCTGTTAGAGTGGTACGAGAGTTCTCTTCTTCAGGAAGCCGGACAAAACAGGAAATATGTTTGTTAATTACTGTGGGAAATGCTATCTTGAATCATCTGTGAGAGGCCTTGAAGTTAAAAGCGCAAAAGGGCGCTTCCTTATTAAAAGCTTAGATTCAAGTTTCTAAATTACCGTTGTTAATTAAAGCAGACTTGTTTATTAAGATCGTTCAAACACAATCAAGGCAGCGGGATGGAAGTTGGAGATAAGATGAGCCATGAACAATAGCTGAGGATGGTGGATAACAAAGAGATGCGATCCAGTATTTTAAATCTTTGAGCTAATTTTGTCGGATAAAGGATAGCAAAGAGGTATGCGAACGCGCTTTTCAGATTTTATCGGATCCCTTAAATGAATCTAGCTACAAAATTGACGAAAAACTAATCAGTTCATTGAGTGAGTTGCGGCGTATTTGATATTGACAAAATATTGCTAGCACTTTTTCCAAATGATATTTGTGTTAAGACCTACTAATCGGCATCAAAAAGCAACTTTCTCGATTTTACTTCATTTACGGCTAGTTTTGGAAAATAAAGTTTTAATTACTTATAATGCCTGAACTTGAATTTCAATATCTTGAAGAATTTTGTAACCAATCAAGGTGTTCCTTTTTTTAAATTCCAACGTTTTAAAACCAGCTTGACTCGTTCGCTGAAGTGAAGTAGCTCTATTTCGCTGGCTAACAGTTTAGAAATGAAGCCGTCAAAAGCAAAGAATACTGAGTTAATTTGCATGATCAGTTAGCGAGCGGAAACAAGCCATTCAGGGTGGAAATAGACAGGATAGAAATTGCAGTTGCGCCAAGAAAAAGATTAAAAGCATTTTGTCAGTTAAACAACAAGTAGCAAGCTTGCTAGCAGCCACAAACGCAGATAGAAATCTTTCTAATAACAGAGCTGAATTGGCCCTGGCGAAAAGGCAACAACCACTAACTGAATTTATTTGGTTAAAATTTATTAAATCAGTAGGAGGATCGAGCGAGGCTACACGTGCCAGTCGTTGAAAGACTTCGCCCAGCATTTTGTGACAATATAAAGCATGATAAATCACGGCTGCCTTTCTTCACAGAGAAGTCCATAAAAGTTTCAACTTAATTGCGTAAAGTCGTGATTAATTTCAATTCTCTATTGTTATTATTATTATTCAAGAAACAAATTGCTGTTGAGCAATATACCCCACTGTGCGAGTTGTCAAGGGCAATCGCCGTGCAATAACAATTGTTGCCAGTAAAAATAGCAAACCAGGCTTCAGTAAAGAGTTTGAATTGAAGGAATGAGCTTTAGTACGTGTTTCGTTATCCTTGGCTGCAGCAATTTACGTATAATAATGAAGTCGAGCTAATACAATACAAGGCATGTGAAAGATTTTAGAATAAAACACATTTTCATTTGGTAAATTGAATATTATATTCCTGTCTGAAATTTGTGCTCCTACGTACCTGAAGTAAAGAAATACCATAAATTGCAAAAGATTTGTTCATTTATACCTTGACTTCTCAAAAAATGTAATGAGGTGAAGTGAAGTCCTGAGTAAATTATCGTGACTCCTGCAGCTGTATTTAATCCTCGCGTGATTCTTTTCTCCGTTATAAAGCGATACTTTTTCCAATACATTGTCATAACTTGATTGATCAGTCTTTCTTCCAAAGCCCTGAAGGTTTGGTTCAACACAAAACTGAACACGGCTTTTCTCAGTTACAGACAGCCATGTTATTCATAATATACACCGTACACGGTCGCTACGGCAAATAACGTGCCATTCTCTTCGCTTGCTGTCACATGGGTGTCATATTCTTCGTTCCACAAGCATCTACTAGCGACTCTTATTCCCTGGTTATGTTTCGATCCCACGTTGACTAAACAAACAAGCTTATAACGTTCGATATTGAGGTTCTTTACTTGTTCCATGATCCTCGAACTCAAAAGTTTTGTCAAAAAGCCACACTCTGATGGCGAGTAGATTTGCCTTGCGAGCATATCCACCAAGCTGTTTTTTATAATCTCTTCGACTTCTCTCTCGGGGAACTTTCGCTTTGGTTCGGTTCGATACGTGTTCTCGACGACTTGCTTTTTCTCTTCTTCGTCAGAAGCATCCTGTTTCGTTCGAAAGGAATCTGAAAGTTGGCGCCACAGCCGATATGGAGACACATACGATCCAGCTGGTTTTGAGCCCCTCCGCGGAGCTGGCTGCTTCGATGAGGCGGCACTGCTGGCAGAGAATCGTCGGACAGATTTGGCGGCATAATCTGAAGCGTCATCGGATACCGACTGAAAACTCAAAAATCGAGACCGTGGCTCAATCACGTCCATTCTCAAAGAATGCTTCAAATTGTGACGCACGAAACTTAGCAATCGAAACAAAAATAAGAGTTGTCGCTATACGCTACTGTTGAATTTATGACTCAGTGAGTTTCGGTTCATTAATTGTAAGAATTTCAACGTCACTGAATATGGCCTCAGGCAGTTGACTGGCACCAATTAAGTGTTAAATTGTTTTAACTTCAAGTTTTGTTCGTGTTTCAGCGTCATTAACAATATATTAGCTTATATTGTTCTAGCAGTTGGGATTTCAAGAACTTGTCAACACTGTGCTAAAGCATATTCTTTCTCTCTCTCTCTCTCTTGTTTCTTTTATTTAAACCCACTTTATTTATAAAGGTGTAAAGCAGAAATGTCGGCGACAGGAGAAAAGGCTATTGATTTTTTCTTTCTTCTTGAGTATATTTTGATGTCTTGCGTGCATACGAACAAAAGGTCATGGACGAAAAACGTTTCCTTTGTTCAAAAGATCACGATTTTTTTACCAGAGCATAAAAAAATAGATTGACACACCCCCGATAAACCCTCCCAGTCTTGATTTTATTAATTAAAACTTATACACCCACATCGGTTTCTAAGGAAACCAATTAATCGATCAGTAATTTCCGTTTTCTTTGGTCATTCCAGAGCCTGTGGCACGGCAGTGCAGTTCATTTTGGGTAGTTTTACCAATTACTGGCCCCTACTTGCTATTCAACTTAACCCTGACACAGAAATTACTTTTCAACAACACACATTAACTTAAAGGCTTCGTGACAAAGGTCTGTCGAGCATACATAATTTAAGTTGCAAACAACAGAGATAAACTTTGAAAAACTGCTAGGCTAAACGTTTCGCTTGATGTGGTCGACAGTTCCCAAACGCTGAATCAGTTGCCAAAATTCCGTGCCATAGAGTTTTAGCCGTGAGGAATATAATTAAATTGAAATTAATCCAGCCTTCGCTGTTCAAATTAAGCCATGGCAACGACGAAGACGGTACACTGACGAGTGAAGTTGTTTCTCTGGGCCCGGTTGTTCAAAAGTCGATTAACGCTAATCCCAGATTAAAGATTACCCAAGGAATTTATTTCTCTACTCCCAAATGCTATTCAACGCTGATATTCGACAAAACTTTACATTAGAAGAAGTCAATCTTGAAAAACAAAATTAGGCGAAAGAAACTTTCACCAGAAACTTGAAAACGTGAAACAAAAGTTAACGCTAATCCTGGATTACGTTAATCGGCTTTCGAACATCCAGGCGCTGGCCTTTCTGTGCACGAGTTTCAGGACCTACCGATACAATTTTGAAAGCCAAAAACTTCAATAGTTGCTGTATTTGGGCTGGGTGGCCTGCCTCTTATAAAAAAGACTATAAAATGACAATCGGAGGTCTACCCTTGTCATGGAATGGCAGAATTACCCAGAATTCTTTTTGACATCAAGGAGGCAACTTGAGAAGCGCGAGACTGGCCCTCATCAAATGGTTGAAGCGCGGCCGGAGGAAAAAGTGCGAAGAAAATGAAAATCTCTAAAAACGGGAATCTCTAAAAAAGGAGGATCTCAGAAACGGGGAATCTCCAAAACGGACTGAGAAGTTCTACAGATCTAGTCTGATACAAAACTGCTTGTTATAAAGTAGATAAAGTTCTGGTAAATAATCCACTGGCTCCTCACATTTGATAAATAATACAATGTTCTTATGCGGCAAAATCCCGAATTGGCTATAAGAAGTCTCATATCCAACAAGCGCGAATGGAATAATTGTTTTATTAAATTCCTTAAACTACAAAAATTTGGAAGTACGAAATACGAGAGAACTAAAGAGAGAAAATCCGAGCGAAATAAAAAAAAAACTTGATGAAGATGCGATGTTGTCTAATATCTTGCGGTCAGACAGGCTCAGGCTCATCGCAAAAAAAAAAAAACATTTCTTACCTTGTCGCGTACTTCTAAACGTCGCAACTGATCCAAAATTTCTACAAAAAAAGGTTTTTTTTCTAATCTTTGGCTTTATTCAGAGAGAAATTTCGCTTTCCGGCGAAAGAGTTTTTGTTATCTTAGCAACGCTTAGCGCATTTAACATATAACGTCAAACTGAGGTATATGAGCTGATAACTGAGATTGAGTAAACCAATCAGAGCACGCTAAATATGCATTATCCGAGGTTGAGAATTTCATGAAAAATATAATTCATGATGGTTTTCCTGCCATTTGGGACAGCTTTCGGATAATCGTGTCTTCCTTATTTTTATTATTATTATAATTCTTCAATTTAGAAATTCCCCATTTTAGAGATTGTCTGTTTTAGAAATTCCGCATTTTAGAGATTCTCCACTTCAGAGATTCCCCGTTTTTCACCTTCAATAATTTCCACTATATACATACATGTAATTTTCTTCTGTACATTAGTCCTAGGCTCTACAAAATTTTTTTTCTATATCCCAGTAAAGCTCAGTGTCATTTCTTCGTTTACTTATTAAGTAGGTGGTAGTCAACTAGAAAGCCTTCGCTACTTTGACCACCAGACACATGTACTGTAATTATTTTATCTTGTAAATAGTGAACCACCATGAACCACCATGATGGTTAAATCTAAAAAAGGAACTTTATTTTAGTGTCTAGTCTTCTAGCGCTGGAGAACTAATTGTGGACACTAAACTGAAATTAATGCAAATCAAATCAAATGGGGGTTTTTGCGGAGAGGGGAAAACCGGAGTACCCGGAGAAAAACCTCTCGAAGCACAGTATCTAGAGCAAACAAACTAAACTCACAGAGTTCTTCTCACCACTGCGCCATCCCTGCAACCCTAAAGTAATTCGTAATTGAATGTTATTTACTAATACCCTGTCCCAATGTCACAAGCGTTAAAAACACGAACACGGCTATGTCGATGTATGCCATGTCCTTCTTTAAACACGTTCCGATTAGTGATGTAGTAACTACTTGCACTTTGTTGTGCAATGTGACGGTTCGTAACTG
>NC_090878.1:16266273-16271273 GCF_036669935.1 Montipora foliosa | reverse complement strand
CTTTATGTCTCCACTACCTTCTGAAACGCTCCCAAGCCGGGTCGCTAAGCCAAATCGAAACGGATTAGAGTCAAACCTATTTCGATGGATCTCGACGGAAACGAGTGTGATTATTATTCAGGAATAATTCCCTCGCCAAGTTAATGGTCCCCTGAAACCTACGATGGATGTGTTCTGTTACTATCTGCCGTTGTCCACTTGAAGTTCTGATGCGATCGGAGCCATTGGAACGAATTTATGGCTGTTTTCCGTCAATGGATTCGATCGCTTCCTCTCTTGCACTCTTGGTAAGATAAAATAGAGAGAGGAGCAACTGGAACGCAAACTTAACGAAATTGCTTCAAATCGTCGATCGCGACCTGGAAACAACAAAAGACACGGAAGGAACTACAGAGTAGTTCAGGTGAGAAAATTCTATTGAAAAATCACTCCAGATTTTGCCTTCCAATTCGACACATTTTTCCCCATACAAACCTTTCTAATTTCACCATTATCGAAATCACGGTCATGTTGTTATGATGTTCAAATTATGTAACGCGCGAATCGTATAGCTTGGGTTACCAGTGGTTTTTATAAGGGAATCTTCGCAGATCTCATTGTTTAAATTATGTTTCATTAACATGCGAGTTTGCACACAGAAGTCATCACCCTATAGCTATTTACAAATTGACTTAAGAAGGTGAAATGATTTGTCAATCTTTAAGTTAGTGTTTGGAAAGTTTGAATGCCATGTTTGAACGCGCCATACAAATCTGCGTATTTAATGAGAAAAAAATAAATATGCACGATATGCACGTGCGTTTCACATTTTGATACTTTTTTTGGTTTCTCAGTTAAAATCGTCTTTTTCAGTCTCGGGATTCGTAATGACTCATTCAACCTGGGGAAATTTTATACATCGCTTCAACCCCTAAAATGACTACAAACGTACCTTCAATATTGACGAATGGACAGCCAGGCTGTTTATGACCACCATTCGGGTAAAAATCGGCGTCACCCATGTTCAAAGTGGTGCCAGCAATCCCCGCATCAGTGTGTATGACGTCCACAAATGTCGCATCATTTTTGTCCAGGCGATACTCTTCCTTCGCCTTGTTAAATAGCGGGCCAGCGGGATCTAAACCTGGGTTTTGTCAGGAAAACAACAAATAAGGTGTGAGTAACAAGCGCGGTTTGGGGAGCGAGACGTGACAGCAAAAACAACTTGAAGGGAACTTCAACTCCAGAAAAAAAAAAAAAAAAAAAGACAACTTTAAACCGCTGGATATAACAGTTACAAGCAGATCCGTTGGAAAATGCACACACCGGAGAAAAATAATTTCGAAAATTGTTCCTTACTGGCTTTCAGATTTCTCTGATGCTCGCTTTCGTTTATCGACAAATCATTTTCGTCTCCAAGTACAGAGTAAAATGGTATGATAGCCTTTTACAGTTTGACCTGTAATGATATCGCGGCTGCTGCATAATTTGGTTCAAATTAATTTGCGTTATGTTAAAAAGGTTGCGAGGCTTAAACCGGAACAAAGTAAGGACAGCCTCGCTCTCATTCAGAACCTAGGCTACTCAGCCGCAACCTTAAGATAATTTATTTGCTAATACCAGTTATTCGACCAAGTGTAACACGATGCTCTTTCAAATAGCTCCCAGCATATCCAGCAACATGCGCCCCAAGGCTAAAGCCCACGATGTAGAAACGCTCTCCCAAACTGGGACCACCATTGTTCTGGGACATCAGGAACATTGCAAGAACAGCAATCTGTCTACCAATGAGCCGAGTGTTTTCCACTGCTTGGAAATAATTTGTAGCTGCACCCTTAGACCAGTCAACCAAAATCACATTGCAGTCTACCGCATCTAGTAACGCGTCCTTCATTGTCTTCATCCATGGACTGGCGTCGACACTCTCTGAGACAAGAGACAACAAGTAATAAAATGACAAAGTTTCGGCATGCCTTTAATCGCTGCTGTAATGTATTGGGCCGCTAAGTATGTTGGGATAGGAAAAACCATGTGCTTTTGATAGCGGCGGCCATGTTACGTTTGCAATGAAATTGGTTGAGTTAAATCTGTTTGTTTGGATACTTTATTACTCTCGGAAATTCTACATTGGCGACGAGGAGAGACGAAAAGCAATGGAAAAGAGCGTGTTACCGAAATTTGATTGTTTATCTGATCCAGCGACGATTGGTTCCCGATGGAAGAGGTGGTTAACTTCATTCGAACTGTACGCGGACGGGAAAGGGCTTATTATAAGCGAAGGAACCACAGCACCAACTAAACAGGGGCGACGTGCAATGTTACTCCACCTGCAAGGGGAAGATCCCTGATTTAAGCATCGGCCATGCCTATGACTATGAACTACACGATCGCGATGCTGAGCAGAAAGCTAAGAGTACAGCTTACGCAGACATACACCGCAGGGCTAGCCCTTCCAGCATTGAACTGGGTGATGAAGTGCTTGTCCAACAAGACAAGACTAACAAACTCAGAACAGCATTTAACCCAAATCCCTGTAAGGTTGTCAGCAAGACTGGGAACAGCCTCGTGGTAGAGAGTCCAACAGGGAACCAGTATTCCAGAAACACAAGTCATGTGAAGCAATACATTAGAGAGGGAGATCCCACACTCCAACAAGGGTCAGACTCTGTGTCAACACCCCCCACACCCCAGCAGGAACTAGACCCCGTGCCATCACCTTACCAACCAACCGTACCAGAATCGACTGCCGGGCTGCTGGGTAGACGGGAGTGCCCCAATCTGCAGGAGAATGGTGGAGCGGCACCAGAACCATCAAGGAATCAGAGACCACAGAGGAGAAGGAGATTGCCAGAGAGATTAAGAGATTATGTTGTTAATTTTCTTTGGGGAACATGAACACTGATTCTCTCTCTTCAGAACTATATACAGTTTGAACATTTAAGTTTTAGAAGAAGAGACTTCATCGTTAGTATAGTTGACTTTATTGTTCGTGGAGATTTCTTTATTCTTGTAAGAGAGCATTTTTCTGAGGATAGGGGAGATGTAATGTATTGGGCCGCTAAGTATGTTGGGATAGGAAAAACCATGTTCTTTTGATAGCGGCGGCCATGTTACGTTTGCAATGAAATTGGTTGAATTAAATCTGTTTCTTTGGATACTTAATTACTCTCGGGAATACTACAGCTGCCTTTAAGATAAATAGGGAATTTGAATGGCTGAAAAACGGCCGGAAAGGTTTGGGTTTCGAATAACGCAAGGGAGGTTTCTATGAATACGTAAATGAAGATATCCCACCCATGATAAATCATTGTTTGGCTTTCTATTTGAATACAAAAAAAATAAGCAAATCGGAAATCTTAATGTTTTCCTTGTTAATATTTTCTACTTGAAAATATAAAACAGATGTAACTTATGTGTAAGCGAATGCTACATAAAATAATTTTGAATGATTTTATAGTAGCTCTAAAAAAACTTACCTGTAAACCCATGAACAACGAAAATTGTTTCATGGCGCAGGATGTTGTAATTAGAAGCGGCCAGCTTACTTTTGTTTTCATCGTCAATAGTTTGAGGGATTTCCCGGTTTTGCCTTGTGAATAAGTAAAACGCTGTATTTATCTTAGACGGGCTCTGTGGCAACAGCCAAGGAACTGCAGTGTTCTTGAAACAACCATACTTGGTGTAACAGACTGAAGGTTGAAAAAACCCTTGAAAAAAAACAAAACAAAACAAAACAAACTATTTTTTGAAATTTCGTCAATATAGGAAATACCACTTTCTACGAGAAAGAACAGCTCAATTAAAGAGGATCGTCAAAATGTTATGTACTGACCTTGCAACGTGTTCTCACCAATTAAATCAGTTAACTAATCGTGCTCCCATTTTCACACCAATAAACACAAAACATGTTTTTATTCAACTTTGAATGGCCTCAACTCTTCAGTAAACCCCCAGCGCTAGCGTGGGCTTTACTGCTGTAGTAGTACTCGCTAAAATTATTAAATTGTTCACCCGGTCAAACCCATCCTTGAACTCTGTGATCAACTCTGAGTTGCTCATTCCATGTACAGAGGAGCCGTGAATGAGTCATATAATACAGTCAACTCTCTCTTAACGGACACCTCTGTAAGATGGACACCTCTATAAGACGGACACCTGGTGCTGGTCCCGGCCGTTTCTTAGTCACTTTACTATAACCAAACTCTCTATAAGACCGACACCTCCATAAGACGAACAGCGGACACTTTGAAATCGTCAAGGGACGCTTGTGAGGTGCTGAATGTGACCGCAAATTACGATTTAGGGAAGAAAAAATCTTCTACATGACTCTTTTTAACACCTGAGACGTTTAATTGACAGCTCTTATCTTGTCACCAGAATACAAACAGTGAGTACAAGTTTAAATTAAATCAGTCATTGTCCCACTCGAAAAATAACTTGAAGGTGACAACCGAATTGTATTACAAATCTAAAACAGGTAGGTTTCGTTCAAGTAAACAACTTAAAAGAAACTTTACACAGACGCGTATTCACTGTACACAGACAGGTTCAGCGTTATTATCTTAAAATTCCTGGGGTCATGTTACGTCGACTCTCTATAAGCCGGACACCTCTCTGACTGACGGACAGCTGAGGCCGGTCCCGATGGTGTCCGTCTTAGAGAGTTGACTGTATCTCTCTTCTGAATTTTTTTTCTCTCAGATCAACTATTATAAAGAATTTCTTCTCTCGCCGAGTAACGTCAACTTAACCGGCAATCAATGGCTCGCTTACTCGTGAAATATTTTCAACACTCGAAGATAAAATTCGTATCCCCGCGCGGCCATGTAATATCCTCTATTTCTGTCTCAAGTCCATAATTAAAATTAAGTTTTGAGGCGGGAAATAGAAATCTAAAAACAACTGCGAAAATCACTACTTAGAGGAAGAGTTCTTGTCGATTGCTCTAAGTCACAGACTTTCGGACTAAGTGATTTTTTTTATTTATTTTTATATTATGGCACACAGTTTAGTCGAATGAA
>NC_090878.1:16226273-16263773 GCF_036669935.1 Montipora foliosa | reverse complement strand
GGATATGTGCAGGGTCAAGGCCAAACATGAAACAAAGAAACTTGTCGAGTTTCATAACCAGCCTAAATCTATTAACTATGATTTCACAGAAGATAGTTCATGTTGTCTCAACTCAGTTCGAATTCTTCAGTGGTTATTTTTCCAGTTCGATCTCTTCTCTTATTCATATAGACGATTTTGGAATGCAATATCTATAATATTGTAAATAATCACATATCAGAAATGGGAATATGATAAAAGAAACGTCTACTTCTAAAAATAAAATAAGAAGCTCGAGGAATGGAAAATGCCGAATGGGGAATTGGAAACGTGGAATCCCCGAACTCAGTGGGAAATCTCTAGAACGGAAATTCTCAAAAAATGATAAATCCCTGGAAGGGAGAATTTATAAATAAGGGAATCTCAAAAATGGCGAATCGTCAAAAGGAAGGAGTGCTATAGATCTATTCTGATACAAAACTGCTCACACATTATAAAGGAAATAACACAATGTTTCTATAACAGTGAAACTGGACCAGACCAGTCATCGTGCCACGACAGCCCCCCTCCCTGCTATCTGGAATAGCTTTCGGATAATTCGACGTCATCTTTGCCGGACGTCATACTTTTTGTTATCCACTGGACATCATTTGCCTAATCGGGTCTTTCTTATTTCAGGTATTCTCCGTTTTAGAAATTCCCCATTCAGTTTAGAGACTCCTCGTTCCCCGTTCCACGTTGTCTTGCATGTACCCTTCCTCATTTTCTCCAATTAGAGATTCCAGTTGAACAACTCCAAACAGTCGGGTTTGACTCGAAATTGACCAATTTCACTGACGACACGCGTCAAGTTGTCTCAAATCTTGCCGACAAAGAGGCTATTTTACCACTACGATTCGCATATTCCTACAGACGATTATTACGAGGCAAATATTTTAGTTAATGCGTAATCATATATCGAAGGGCTTAATTAAAGGGAATCAAACTCAGTATTGAAAATAGCTTGTGGTAGTTGAGTCTTAATAAATGATATTTTTCGGCTTGAATCCGATTCGTCTTTGTCAACATATATGTACCTATGAAAAAGTCGATTTGGTGAGCTTACAGACGCATGAAAAAATTTAGAATTCCGCACGAATGCTATTATTAATGTCATACGTATACCGCAATATTGAAATTAGATTAACTATAGTAAAAAAATAAGTTACTCGTAACTGAATGCTATCTACTTACCCTGTCCCATTGTTACAAGTATCAAAAACACGAAAACGACTGTGTTGCAATTGGCGACTGCCATTCTCTAAACACGTTCCGATAATGATATGACCACTGCTTCCTTAGTGTCGTGAAATGGGACAGTTCGTAACTGCTTGGAGTATGTTAATTAACAATTAGACACGTAGCCCGCAAGGTCCACGGGCCAATAGCCTATGAGGCGAAGCCAAATCGGCTATTGACCCGTGGCCCTTGAGGGCGAAGGGTCTAATTGTTTTAGTATCACCCAACTAGTCGGGCAGAAAAGGCAATAATAAAGTTAACAAATGCAAGTTGGAGAAATATTTATTTGGGAATAAAACGAAAGAAAGGGTCACGCTTTTCGCTAATCGAGGACTGTTACTAATATTCTTCTAGTAGCGTAGCCAATCAAAATTCAGCATTTGCATTAGTCCACTAGTTGGGTGATACTAATTACAAATACTCGTAGAATAGCTATTACAAGACGCCTAGAAGGGTGTATCCGTGGGCTGCACAAACAATTAACACAAATTGTCCAGTACAGTGAACTGCAACTGCAAGTGAAGTTCGGAAAATGGGAAGAGATTACCAGAAAGATAAATCTGTAATTTTAAGGTGGCTCCAACCAGCTTCAACACTTGAAAGGAACGTTCCTATTAGAAGGATTGACACTAAAGCACTTTATCACTTCACATCAATGATGTTATGGTATCATATCAAACACCGACTATTGCTGAAAAGATTCGGTCATTTTGGTGACGTAAAAAGTTACCGTGGCAACAGGAAAGCCCTGTAAAAGCACCTTACGTTTTGGATTTAGCATCTCATATCTCAAAAACGTGAAAATGTGAAAATGTGATCAGCATGCCAGAATGAAACTTTCTGCAAAGTTAAAAAAAAAAAAAAAATTGTGGAGCAGATTTAGAGCCACCTTAAATAATTGAAAATTTAAGGTGGTTCTGAATCCGCTTGACAGAATTTTTAAAATTGTGCAGAGAGTTTTATCTTCGCCTGATGATAACTTTTGTGCAATAAAAAATTGGGGTCACTCAAGTCGTTTTTCAGAGATGAGCAACTAAAGCCAAAATATAGGGTGTTTTTGCGAGTCTTTCCTGCTTCCATGGTAACTGTTTACGTCACAAAAATGACTCCATCTCGTTGAGCAATAATTGATGTCTCACATGGTACCCTAACATTGCCCTTACGTGATAAAGTGTTGAAGTGCCAATCCTTCTAATAACAAGGTCTCTTGAAAGAAGTTCGAATCATTTTGCCAACGTTCGCCGAGTCAAGTTCGAGTGGTTGGTCACTTAGAAAAATAGTATTTTGCTCTAATTAATGGGGAAAATGTGACATTTCGGACCTCGGTTCAATTTTAAGATAAAGAGAGATATATTAAGACCTTCGAAATTTCCGTGACTCTTCTGTCTAATTTGATATCTTCTTGGACGATGGAGTTCACAATCATATTGCAATTGATAGCTGGATTCAGAAGAGCATTCAGTTATTAGATACAGATTTAAGACAATAAGATCCTCATCTTAACTCAGTGAGACTACATATTCCATGGTATGCTACCTTATCGCCCCACAAGTTCGAACTTAATATAAGTCAAGATCAGTTTCTGATAACTTAACCGTGCTGAAAATTTCATTATCCGATGCAGTTTTAATATTGGCTTATAGGTTAGAAAACGATTGGCTAATGCTAATGAAAGAAATATTCCTGTATTCAAAACGACTCTTTCCAACGGGATGGGAAAAAAAAATGGATAGGGCAAAGTTATCTTTCGTGGTGAAGTTTGCGTTGCCTTTGCCGTTCCCATGCATGGCTTGAAATATATATACCAATTTGTCATCTCCGAACTTTATTTTTTGAAGCAAGCTCGGTTATTGTAACAACCTAGATTATATCAAATCCCTGCAAGCCCTGCACTGCCATGCTGAAAGGCTAATTTTTAATTTGCCGCGAGACACACCATCAGTACAAGTTATGGAACTCACACAATGGGACTCGATTTATGACGTGTATAAACGAAGTCTTGTCAAACTAATCTATAACATAGCCAGCGAATAAAATGCCCGCAATGATTTCGGATTTAATTGTATGGCGTAATAGTCCGTATAAACTAAGAGGACATAATAAGGCCGTCGTTCCACGATTTTCCACTTATTTCATAAAAATTCTGTTTGTTACAGAGGAGTTGTACTGTGGAACTGTGTTTAAGAATATTTTAATAATTCTTGTAATTTTAAACAAGTTTATTCAAAAGCAAAATCTAGTCCGATGTTTAGGGAGATCAGATTTGCGATAAAGTAAATTAATTTCCTATGTTTCATTCATTTTTCAGTAGGTAATTAGATAATTAGATACACGAAGGATTTTACTTTACTTTACTTTACCTCAAAAAAGGACTTCTGGCTTTAAATAATGCATCTAGGGAGGCTCAAGTAAAGGACATATGAGTTCAGTCTGTGCCAAGAGAGCACCTGTTTAAAATAGGATGACCCACCCTCAGGTTTGGATCAAAATTGACGGACTTTACTGAGCACACTCGTCAACTGAAGTTGTCTCGAGTCTTGCGGTCACAGTGGCTATTTTACCACTAATAATCGCATATTCCCACAGACGATCATAAGAGGCATATATTTTAGTTAATGGGTTATCAAGTATAGTAGGGCGTCAAAGGAATCGGACTTAGTATTGAAAATATCTTGCGGTAGCTGTCTTAATAAATGATGCTTTTTGGTTTGAATAGTCTAGCTGTATCAACAAAAAGATATAAAGAATTGATTTGGTGAGCTTATGGGCGCATGAAAAGGTTGACAATTCAGAAGGAAATGTAATTTGTGAATATCATACGTATACCGCAATATTGAAACTGAGTAAGATTAACGATGGTTACAACTAAAAAAAAAAAAAGGAACGTCACTTAAGTGTCTAGCCTTCCTGCACTGGAGAACTAATTGTGGACGCTGTAAACTGAAATGAAAAAAACTAACGCATTTTTTAAGAGAAAAAACTATTGGAGCAGAGCAGAGAACCAACAAACTCAACCCACACAGTGCTCTCACCACTGCGCCATATCTGCACCCCTAAAGTAATTCGTAATTTAAAGGTATTTACTTACGTCGTCCCATTATCGCAAGCGTTAAAAACACGAAAACGATTGTGTTGACAAATGCCATGTCCTTTTCTAAACACGGTCCGATTAGTGATATGGTAACTACTTGCTCAGTGTTGTGTAATGTGACGGTTTCGTAACTGCTTGGCATATAAAATTCAATTACGAATGCTCGTATATACAATAGCTTTATCATATTAGTGTTAAAAGCAATTAATTTCGGTGATTTTAAACTGTGTCAAAAGCCCATTACCCAGAACTGTCTACCTCTCTCACTTGGCCTCGGTCTATCAGCCATCCGTATTGTCTAAATTTATAATACAGGTCCCACCAAATTATGGCACAACTCCTCTAATTGATCTGAAACCAAGATTGCTCGCGCTTAATGCAAAATCGCGGAACGTGTAGAAACAAAATGCCACTACGTCAATTTTTTCCCCGTAATCTGTAATCATGGATCGTGTGAGAAACACAATACCGCCATGTCTATTTTTTTTCTCGCAAAACTGATGTAGCAATAGCCGTCCTAAAGACAAATATATCGAAAACAGATGGGCCGCATTCCACAGCAGATCAAGATTTGTGGGTTGGGGACTTCTGTCTTTGATCTTTTTATTGTCAAATAGTGAACATTGCGAAAATGTGATCCTTTTTCTCGACCGATATTGTAGAGTTTGTTTCCCATGACATGCACCGTACAGAGTTACTACCCCATGTCCTCTGGAGATGGATGTACAGCCAGGGCTAGCAGGAAGATGGAACTGATGAGTGATTTCGTTGACCACCACTGATCAACCCGATAAACGTAACGAAAATATAACTGTTTCGAATCTTTTCAATGCCAAGTTCGAGTGGTTGGTCACTAAGAAAAATAGACTCGGGGAAAATGTGAGCTTTCGGACCTCGGGTAAATTTTAACCATACCAGGGATATATTAACAACTTAGATATTTCCGTGATACTTCTGCCTAATGTGGTATTTTCTTGGTCAGTTGAGTACACAATCAAAATTTGTCGCTGGATTCAGAATATCATTCAGTTAATGGGTTAAGCCATAAGATCCTCATCTTGACTCAATGAGTCTACATCTCCCAGGGCATCAGTGCTACCTTATCGCTGCACGAGTTCGAACTTAATTTAATTAAGTCAATTGATAACCGAGACTCGGTGAACCAAAATTAGAAACGCAATATCCCAGGTCCAACTTTTTAATAATAAATAAAAGCAATAACCGAGCTTACTTCGAGTAAATAAAGTTCATAGATGACAAATTGGGATGTCTTCTTCAACAATCGGCGACAAAATTAGTTGAGACAGTTGCCAACAGAGCACACTGGCAACGACACATTCATTGTTTGCAAAGAAAACTTGTGCAGAAAGTACGTTTCCGGGATACCCCTCCCTCCCCCACCCTAATCAATGTTGTACCGCTGTCGACAAGGCTCGTAGAAAACAGAAAAACACAACATTGTCCCGGGGGTGCGGGGGAGGGGGCCATTTGCGCCGCCGAGCTTGAAATCGACTCTAAAGGATAAGAGTGTCTCAACAATTTTGACGCCGATTGTCTGTATGAAAAAACTTTGTATGAAGTGTAATGACGACTTCTGATAAGCGTTTTTTTGCATTAATATATGAAATATACACATTTCAATAGCGTCTTTATGCGTTGTCATGTCATATAGGAATCAGAACATATATAAATCACCTTTTTCTCTATTACGGTGATCTAGCAGTCAATGGTATGATTGCAGACATTTCAGTGTCGAACATGGTTTTCACACAGAACATCTCTAACGAGATAAGGGAATGTAAACGCTTGCCATCTATTTGTGAAGGGCGGAAAGTGAATGATATTTGTCAGGGAAAGTGATATCTCACGGGCTTCGATGTACCGCATTCTAAAAAAAGAGAAATTTTAACGCAAGTAATCACTACCGAGAACGTCAATTACAACGGCCAAAATGTGGATGTCGAACGTCCAGCGAAGTTAAGTTCACGCCACAAACGCTTATTATTGAGAGAAAGGACATCGTACTAAATAATGACAATTTCAAGACGATTTGTGCAGTGTTTTGGATTTGACATACCTTGAAATAAAGTGATACTTTCGGAAGATTGCGTGACGTTTAGCATTCCCCTTTGAAATTCACCATACATGATTCCATCTCAACTTGTTACAAGGGATATGACCCATAAAAAGAGGGAAATATAAATAGCAAAGACAGTTTATAACTCCTGGGACAAAAAAAGAGCAGCAAACAGTGCTGTACTCTGATTTTAGGAACTCCGCGGAGGAATGGCCACGAGTAACCACGAGTAACCTCGAGTAACCATAATTAACAAGTAGAATAATTACATTATCTTTTTATAATAATCTTGTGGTTACTCGTGGTTACTCGTGGTTACTCGTGGTAAATGAGAAAATATTGTTTCTTTACTCCCAAAAACATTCATTGTCCCCCCAAAACCAGCTCTGCAAAGCATCTGCGACAAGGTGGAAAGTCTTTTTGCACCGACGTAGCAATTTGAGCGTGGAAAGTAAATGTGTTCCCCGGCTGTAACAGCCACCATGTCTGTTTCGCGTTCATCTGCGACACCACTTCGACCAACAAAATCCGCTTCTTCTGATGAATTGGAGTTAGAGGCATAACCCTTTAACAAATCCATACTTTAACGCTACTGACAAATAGCGGATGAAAGAAGGCAAAAGTGAACAGGTTCTTTGCACTTACGTCACAATCTTCGCTTCGCAAAGGACAACGCATTTTTTACACTCGAAAACGAGAATAATAAACTATCCGCAATTTTTTAGACCTGTAAAAAGTCTTTCACTCATGTGGTCATATTGACGGACAGACTGGACTATAGGTGCCCGTATAAAGGGTATAAAGGACATTTTCTGAAACAGACAATCGGCGACAAAATTAGTTGAGACAGTTGCCAACAGAGCACACTGGCAACGACACATTCATTGTTTGCA
The DNA here is from genome assembly GCF_036669935.1 of Montipora foliosa. NCBI lineage: Eukaryota > Metazoa > Cnidaria > Anthozoa > Scleractinia > Acroporidae > Montipora > Montipora foliosa. The sequence continues at coordinate 16,256,455 of NC_090878.1, read as the reverse complement.
AAGAAAACTTGTGCAGAAAGTACGTTTCCGGGATACCCCTCCCTCCCCCACCCTAATCAATGTTGTACCGCTGTCGACAAGGCTCGTAGAAAACAGAAAAACACAATATTGTCCCGGGGGTGCGGGGGAGGGGGCCATTTGCGCCGCCGAGCTTGAAATCGACTCTAAAGGATAAGAGTGTCTCAACAATTTTGACGCCGATTGTCTGTATGAAAAAACTTTGTATGAAGTGTAATGACGACTTCTGATAAGCGTTTTTTTGCATTAATATATGAAATATACACATTTCAATAGCGTCTTTATGCGTTGTCATGTCATATAGGAATCAGAACATATATAAATCACCTTTTTCTCTATTACGGTGATCTAGCAGTCAATGGTATGATTGCAGACATTTCAGTGTCGAACATGGTTTTCACACAGAACATCTCTAACGAGATAAGGGAATGTAAACGCTTGCCATCTATTTGTGAAGGGCGGAAAGTGAATGATATTTGTCAGGGAAAGTGATATCTCACGGGCTTCGATGTACCGCATTCTAAAAAAAGAGAAATTTTAACGCAAGTAATCACTACCGAGAACGTCAATTACAACGGCCAAAATGTGGATGTCGAACGTCCAGCGAAGTTAAGTTCACGCCACAAACGCTTATTATTGAGAGAAAGGACATCGTACTAAATAATGACAATTTCAAGACGATTTGTGCAGTGTTTTGGATTTGACATACCTTGAAATAAAGTGATACTTTCGGAAGATTGCGTGACGTTTAGCATTCCCCTTTGAAATTCACCATACATGATTCCATCTCAACTTGTTACAAGGGATATGACCCATAAAAAGAGGGAAATATAAATAGCAAAGACAGTTTATAACTCCTGGGACAAAAAAAAAGCAGCAAACAGTGCTGTACTCTGATTTTAGGAACTCCGCGGAGGAATGGCCACGAGTAACCACGAGTAACCTCGAGTAACCATAATTAACAAGTAGAATAATTACATTATCTTTTTATAATAATCTTGTGGTTACTCGTGGTTACTCGTGGTTACTCGTGGTAAATGAGAAAATATTGTTTCTTTACTCCCAAAAACATTCATTGTCCCCCCAAAACCAGCTCTGCAAAGCATCTGCGACAAGGTGGAAAGTCTTTTTGCACCGACGTAGCAATTTGAGCGTGGAAAGTAAATGTGTTCCCCGGCTGTAACAGCCACCATGTCTGTTTCGCGTTCATCTGCGACACCACTTCGACCAACAAAATCCGCTTCTTCTGATGAATTGGAGTTAGAGGCATAACCCTTTAACAAATCCATACTTTAACGCTACTGACAAATAGCGTATGAAAGAAGGCAAAAGTGAACAGGTTCTTTGCACTTACGTCACAATCTTCGCTTCGCACAGGACAACGCATTTTTTACACTCGAAAACGAGAATAATAAACTATCCGCAATTTTTTAGACCTGTAAAAAGTCTTTCACTCATGTGGTCATATTGACGGACAGACTGGACTATAGGTGCCCGTATAAAGGGTATAAAGGACATTTTCTGAAACAGACAATCGGCGACAAAATTAGTTGAGACAGTTGCCAACAGAGCACACTGGCAACGACACATTCATTGTTTGCAAAGAAAACTTGTGCAGAAAGTACGTTTCCGGGATACCCCTCCCTCCCCCACCCTAATCAATGTTGTACCGCTGTCGACAAGGCTCGTAGAAAACAGAAAGACACAACATTGTCCCGGGGGTGCGGGGGAGGGGGCCATTTGCGCCGCCGAGCTTGAAATCGACTCTAAAGGATAAGAGTGTCTCAACAATTTTGACGCCGATTGTCTGTATGAAAAAACTTTGTATGAAGTGTAATGACGACTTCTGATAAGCGTTTTTTTGCATTAATATATGAAATATACACATTTCAATAGCGTCTTTATGCGTTGTCATGTCATATAGGAATCAGAACATATATAAATCACCTTTTTCTCTATTACGGTGATCTAGCAGTCAATGGTATGATTGCAGACATTTCAGTGTCGAACATGGTTTTCACACAGAACATCTCTAACGAGATAAGGGAATGTAAACGCTTGCCATCTATTTGTGAAGGGCGGAAAGTGAATGATATTTGTCAGGGAAAGTGATATCTCACGGGCTTCGATGTACCGCATTCTAAAAAAAGAGAAATTTTAACGCAAGTAATCACTACCGAGAACGTCAATTACAACGGCCAAAATGTGGATGTCGAACGTCCAGCGAAGTTAAGTTCACGCCACAAACGCTTATTATTGAGAGAAAGGACATCGTACTAAATAATGACAATTTCAAGACGATTTGTGCAGTGTTTTGGATTTGACATACCTTGAAATAAAGTGATACTTTCGGAAGATTGCGTGACGTTTAGCATTCCCCTTTGAAATTCACCATACATGATTCCATCTCAACTTGTTACAAGGGATATGACCCATAAAAAGAGGGAAATATAAATAGCAAAGACAGTTTATAACTCCTGGGACAAAAAAAAAGCAGCAAACAGTGCTGTACTCTGATTTTAGGAACTCCGCGGAGGAATGGCCACGAGTAACCACGAGTAACCTCGAGTAACCATAATTAACAAGTAGAATAATTACATTATCTTTTTATAATAATCTTGTGGTTACTCGTGGTTACTCGTGGTTACTCGTGGTAAATGAGAAAATATTGTTTCTTTACTCCCAAAAACATTCATTGTCCCCCCAAAACCAGCTCTGCAAAGCATCTGCGACAAGGTGGAAAGTCTTTTTGCACCGACGTAGCAATTTGAGCGTGGAAAGTAAATGTGTTCCCCGGCTGTAACAGCCACCATGTCTGTTTCGCGTTCATCTGCGACACCACTTCGACCAACAAAATCCGCTTCTTCTGATGAATTGGAGTTAGAGGCATAACCCTTTAACAAATCCATACTTTAACGCTACTGACAAATAGCGTATGAAAGAAGGCAAAAGTGAACAGGTTCTTTGCACTTACGTCACAATCTTCGCTTCGCACAGGACAACGCATTTTTTACACTCGAAAACGAGAATAATAAACTATCCGCAATTTTTTAGACCTGTAAAAAGTCTTTCACTCATGTGGTCATATTGACGGACAGACTGGACTATAGGTGCCCGTATAAAGGGTATAAAGGACATTTTCTGAAACAGACAATCGGCGACAAAATTAGTTGAGACAGTTGCCAACAGAGCACACTGGCAACGACACATTCATTGTTTGCAAAGAAAACTTGTGCAGAAAGTACGTTTCCGGGATACCCCTCCCTCCCCCACCCTAATCAATGTTGTACCGCTGTCGACAAGGCTCGTAGAAAACAGAAAAACACAACATTGTCCCGGGGGTGCGGGGGAGGGGGCCATTTGCGCCGCCGAGCTTGAAATCGACTCTAAAGGATAAGAGTGTCTCAACAATTTTGACGCCGATTGTCTGTATGAAAAAACTTTGTATGAAGTGTAATGACGACTTCTGATAAGCGTTTTTTTGCATTAATATATGAAATATACACATTTCAATAGCGTCTTTATGCGTTGTCATGTCATATAGGAATCAGAACATATATAAATCACCTTTTTCTCTATTACGGTGATCTAGCAGTCAATGGTATGATTGCAGACATTTCAGTGTCGAACATGGTTTTCACACAGAACATTTCTAACGAGATAAGGGAATGTAAACGCTTGCCATCTATTTGTGAAGGGCGGAAAGTGAATGATATTTGTCAGGGAAAGTGATATCTCACGGGCTTCGATGTACCGCATTCTAAAAAAAGAGAAATTTTAACGCAAGTAATCACTACCGAGAACGTCAATTACAACGGCCAAAATGTGGATGTCGAACGTCCAGCGAAGTTAAGTTCACGCCACAAACGCTTATTATTGAGAGAAAGGACATCGTACTAAATAATGACAATTTCAAGACGATTTGTGCAGTGTTTTGGATTTGACATACCTTGAAATAAAGTGATACTTTCGGAAGATTGCGTGACGTTTAGCATTCCCCTTTGAAATTCACCATACATGATTCCATCTCAACTTGTTACAAGGGATATGACCCATAAAAAGAGGGAAATATAAATAGCAAAGACAGTTTATAACTCCTGGGACAAAAAAAAAGCAGCAAACAGTGCTGTACTCTGATTTTAGGAACTCCGCGGAGGAATGGCCACGAGTAACCACGAGTAACCTCGAGTAACCATAATTAACAAGTAGAATAATTACATTATCTTTTTATAATAATCTTGTGGTTACTCGTGGTTACTCGTGGTTACTCGTGGTAAATGAGAAAATATTGTTTCTTTACTCCCAAAAACATTCATTGTCCCCCCAAAACCAGCTCTGCAAAGCATCTGCGACAAGGTGGAAAGTCTTTTTGCACCGACGTAGCAATTTGAGCGTGGAAAGTAAATGTGTTCCCCGGCTGTAACAGCCACCATGTCTGTTTCGCGTTCATCTGCGACACCACTTCGACCAACAAAATCCGCTTCTTCTGATGAATTGGAGTTAGAGGCATAACCCTTTAACAAATCCATACTTTAACGCTACTGACAAATAGCGTATGAAAGAAGGCAAAAGTGAACAGGTTCTTTGCACTTACGTCACAATCTTCGCTTCGCACAGGACAACGCATTTTTTACACTCGAAAACGAGAATAATAAACTATCCGCAATTTTTTAGACCTGTAAAAAGTCTTTCACTCATGTGGTCATATTGACGGACAGACTGGACTATAGGTGCCCGTATAAAGGGTACAAAGGACATTTTCTGAAACAGACAATCGGCGACAAAATTAGTTGAGACAGTTGCCAACAGAGCACACTGGCAACGACACATTCATTGTTTGCAAAGAAAACTTGTGCAGAAAGTACGTTTCCGGGATACCCCTCCCTCCCCCACCCTAATCAATGTTGTACCGCTGTCGACAAGGCTCGTAGAAAACAGAAAAACACAACATTGTCCCGGGGGTGCGGGGGAGGGGGCCATTTGCGCCGCCGAGCTTGAAATCGACTCTAAAGGATAAGAGTGTCTCAACAATTTTGACGCCGATTGTCTGTATGAAAAAACTTTGTATGAAGTGTAATGACGACTTCTGATAAGCGTTTTTTTGCATTAATATATGAAATATACACATTTCAATAGCGTCTTTATGCGTTGTCATGTCATATAGGAATCAGAACATATATAAATCACCTTTTTCTCTATTACGGTGATCTAGCAGTCAATGGTATGATTGCAGACATTTCAGTGTCGAACATGGTTTTCACACAGAACATTTCTAACGAGATAAGGGAATGTAAACGCTTGCCATCTATTTGTGAAGGGCGGAAAGTGAATGATATTTGTCAGGGAAAGTGATATCTCACGGGCTTCGATGTACCGCATTCTAAAAAAAGAGAAATTTTAACGCAAGTAATCACTACCGAGAACGTCAATTACAACGGCCAAAATGTGGATGTCGAACGTCCAGCGAAGTTAAGTTCACGCCACAAACGCTTATTATTGAGAGAAAGGACATCGTACTAAATAATGACAATTTCAAGACGATTTGTGCAGTGTTTTGGATTTGACATACCTTGAAATAAAGTGATACTTTCGGAAGATTGCGTGACGTTTAGCATTCCCCTTTGAAATTCACCATACATGATTCCATCTCAACTTGTTACAAGGGATATGACCCATAAAAAGAGGGAAATATAAATAGCAAAGACAGTTTATAACTCCTGGGACAAAAAAAAAAGCAGCAAACAGTGCTGTACTCTGATTTTAGGAACTCCGCGGAGGAATGGCCACGAGTAACCACGAGTAACCTCGAGTAACCATAATTAACAAGTAGAATAATTACATTATCTTTTTATAATAATCTTGTGGTTACTCGTGGTTACTCGTGGTTACTCGTGGTAAATGAGAAAATATTGTTTCTTTACTCCCAAAAACATTCATTGTCCCCCCAAAACCAGCTCTGCAAAGCATCTGCGACAAGGTGGAAAGTCTTTTTGCACCGACGTAGCAATTTGAGCGTGGAAAGTAAATGTGTTCCCCGGCTGTAACAGCCACCATGTCTGTTTCGCGTTCATCTGCGACACCACTTCGACCAACAAAATCCGCTTCTTCTGATGAATTGGAGTTAGAGGCATAACCCTTTAACAAATCCATACTTTAACGCTACTGACAAATAGCGTATGAAAGAAGGCAAAAGTGAACAGGTTCTTTGCACTTACGTCACAATCTTCGCTTCGCACAGGACAACGCATTTTTTACACTCGAAAACGAGAATAATAAACTATCCGCAATTTTTTAGACCTGTAAAAAGTCTTTCACTCATGTGGTCATATTGACGGACAGACTGGACTATAGGTGCCCGTATAAAGGGTATAAAGGACATTTTCTGAAACAGACAATCGGCGACAAAATTAGTTGAGACAGTTGCCAACAGAGCACACTGGCAACGACACATTCATTGTTTGCAAAGAAAACTTGTGCAGAAAGTACGTTTCCGGGATACCCCTCCCTCCCCCACCCTAATCAATGTTGTACCGCTGTCGACAAGGCTCGTAGAAAACAGAAAAACACAACATTGTCCCGGGGGTGCGGGGGAGGGGGCCATTTGCGCCGCCGAGCTTGAAATCGACTCTAAAGGATAAGAGTGTCTCAACAATTTTGACGCCGATTGTCTGTATGAAAAAACTTTGTATGAAGTGTAATGACGACTTCTGATAAGCGTTTTTTTGCATTAATATATGAAATATACACATTTCAATAGCGTCTTTATGCGTTGTCATGTCATATAGGAATCAGAACATATATAAATCACCTTTTTCTCTATTACGGTGATCTAGCAGTCAATGGTATGATTGCAGACATTTCAGTGTCGAACATGGTTTTCACACAGAACATTTCTAACGAGATAAGGGAATGTAAACGCTTGCCATCTATTTGTGAAGGGCGGAAAGTGAATGATATTTGTCAGGGAAAGTGATATCTCACGGGCTTCGATGTACCGCATTCTAAAAAAAGAGAAATTTTAACGCAAGTAATCACTACCGAGAACGTCAATTACAACGGCCAAAATGTGGATGTCGAACGTCCAGCGAAGTTAAGTTCACGCCACAAACGCTTATTATTGAGAGAAAGGACATCGTACTAAATAATGACAATTTCAAGACGATTTGTGCAGTGTTTTGGATTTGACATACCTTGAAATAAAGTGATACTTTCGGAAGATTGCGTGACGTTTAGCATTCCCCTTTGAAATTCACCATACATGATTCCATCTCAACTTGTTACAAGGGATATGACCCATAAAAAGAGGGAAATATAAATAGCAAAGACAGTTTATAACTCCTGGGACAAAAAAAAAAGCAGCAAACAGTGCTGTACTCTGATTTTAGGAACTCCGCGGAGGAATGGCCACGAGTAACCACGAGTAACCTCGAGTAACCATAATTAACAAGTAGAATAATTACATTATCTTTTTATAATAATCTTGTGGTTACTCGTGGTTACTCGTGGTTACTCGTGGTAAATGAGAAAATATTGTTTCTTTACTCCCAAAAACATTCATTGTCCCCCCAAAACCAGCTCTGCAAAGCATCTGCGACAAGGTGGAAAGTCTTTTTGCACCGACGTAGCAATTTGAGCGTGGAAAGTAAATGTGTTCCCCGGCTGTAACAGCCACCATGTCTGTTTCGCGTTCATCTGCGACACCACTTCGACCAACAAAATCCGCTTCTTCTGATGAATTGGAGTTAGAGGCATAACCCTTTAACAAATCCATACTTTAACGCTACTGACAAATAGCGTATGAAAGAAGGCAAAAGTGAACAGGTTCTTTGCACTTACGTCACAATCTTCGCTTCGCACAGGACAACGCATTTTTTACACTCGAAAACGAGAATAATAAACTATCCGCAATTTTTTAGACCTGTAAAAAGTCTTTCACTCATGTGGTCATATTGACGGACAGACTGGACTATAGGTGCCCGTATAAAGGGTATAAAGGACATTTTCTGAAACAGACAATCGGCGACAAAATTAGTTGAGACAGTTGCCAACAGAGCACACTGGCAACGACACATTCATTGTTTGCAAAGAAAACTTGTGCAGAAAGTACGTTTCCGGGATACCCCTCCCTCCCCCACCCTAATCAATGTTGTACCGCTGTCGACAAGGCTCGTAGAAAACAGAAAAACACAACATTGTCCCGGGGGTGCGGGGGAGGGGGCCATTTGCGCCGCCGAGCTTGAAATCGACTCTAAAGGATAAGAGTGTCTCAACAATTTTGACGCCGATTGTCTGTATGAAAAAACTTTGTATGAAGTGTAATGACGACTTCTGATAAGCGTTTTTTTGCATTAATATATGAAATATACACATTTCAATAGCGTCTTTATGCGTTGTCATGTCATATAGGAATCAGAACATATATAAATCACCTTTTTCTCTATTACGGTGATCTAGCAGTCAATGGTATGATTGCAGACATTTCAGTGTCGAACATGGTTTTCACACAGAACATTTCTAACGAGATAAGGGAATGTAAACGCTTGCCATCTATTTGTGAAGGGCGGAAAGTGAATGATATTTGTCAGGGAAAGTGATATCTCACGGGCTTCGATGTACCGCATTCTAAAAAAAGAGAAATTTTAACGCAAGTAATCACTACCGAGAACGTCAATTACAACGGCCAAAATGTGGATGTCGAACGTCCAGCGAAGTTAAGTTCACGCCACAAACGCTTATTATTGAGAGAAAGGACATCGTACTAAATAATGACAATTTCAAGACGATTTGTGCAGTGTTTTGGATTTGACATACCTTGAAATAAAGTGATACTTTCGGAAGATTGCGTGACGTTTAGCATTCCCCTTTGAAATTCACCATACATGATTCCATCTCAACTTGTTACAAGGGATATGACCCATAAAAAGAGGGAAATATAAATAGCAAAGACAGTTTATAACTCCTGGGACAAAAAAAAAGCAGCAAACAGTGCTGTACTCTGATTTTAGGAACTCCGCGGAGGAATGGCCACGAGTAACCACGAGTAACCTCGAGTAACCATAATTAACAAGTAGAATAATTACATTATCTTTTTATAATAATCTTGTGGTTACTCGTGGTTACTCGTGGTTACTCGTGGTAAATGAGAAAATATTGTTTCTTTACTCCCAAAAACATTCATTGTCCCCCCAAAACCAGCTCTGCAAAGCATCTGCGACAAGGTGGAAAGTCTTTTTGCACCGACGTAGCAATTTGAGCGTGGAAAGTAAATGTGTTCCCCGGCTGTAACAGCCACCATGTCTGTTTCGCGTTCATCTGCGACACCACTTCGACCAACAAAATCCGCTTCTTCTGATGAATTGGAGTTAGAGGCATAACCCTTTAACAAATCCATACTTTAACGCTACTGACAAATAGCGTATGAAAGAAGGCAAAAGTGAACAGGTTCTTTGCACTTACGTCACAATCTTCGCTTCGCACAGGACAACGCATTTTTTACACTCGAAAACGAGAATAATAAACTATCCGCAATTTTTTAGACCTGTAAAAAGTCTTTCACTCATGTGGTCATATTGACGGACAGACTGGACTATAGGTGCCCGTATAAAGGGTATAAAGGACATTTTCTGAAACAGACAATCGGCGACAAAATTAGTTGAGACAGTTGCCAACAGAGCACACTGGCAACGACACATTCATTGTTTGCAAAGAAAACTTGTGCAGAAAGTACGTTTCCGGGATACCCCTCCCTCCCCCACCCTAATCAATGTTGTACCGCTGTCGACAAGGCTCGTAGAAAACAGAAAAACACAACATTGTCCCGGGGGTGCGGGGGAGGGGGCCATTTGCGCCGCCGAGCTTGAAATCGACTCTAAAGGATAAGAGTGTCTCAACAATTTTGACGCCGATTGTCTGTATGAAAAAACTTTGTATGAAGTGTAATGACGACTTCTGATAAGCGTTTTTTTGCATTAATATATGAAATATACACATTTCAATAGCGTCTTTATGCGTTGTCATGTCATATAGGAATCAGAACATATATAAATCACCTTTTTCTCTATTACGGTGATCTAGCAGTCAATGGTATGATTGCAGACATTTCAGTGTCGAACATGGTTTTCACACAGAACATTTCTAACGAGATAAGGGAATGTAAACGCTTGCCATCTATTTGTGAAGGGCGGAAAGTGAATGATATTTGTCAGGGAAAGTGATATCTCACGGGCTTCGATGTACCGCATTCTAAAAAAAGAGAAATTTTAACGCAAGTAATCACTACCGAGAACGTCAATTACAACGGCCAAAATGTGGATGTCGAACGTCCAGCGAAGTTAAGTTCACGCCACAAACGCTTATTATTGAGAGAAAGGACATCGTACTAAATAATGACAATTTCAAGACGATTTGTGCAGTGTTTTGGATTTGACATACCTTGAAATAAAGTGATACTTTCGGAAGATTGCGTGACGTTTAGCATTCCCCTTTGAAATTCACCATACATGATTCCATCTCAACTTGTTACAAGGGATATGACCCATAAAAAGAGGGAAATATAAATAGCAAAGACAGTTTATAACTCCTGGGACAAAAAAAAAGCAGCAAACAGTGCTGTACTCTGATTTTAGGAACTCCGCGGAGGAATGGCCACGAGTAACCACGAGTAACCTCGAGTAACCATAATTAACAAGTAGAATAATTACATTATCTTTTTATAATAATCTTGTGGTTACTCGTGGTTACTCGTGGTTACTCGTGGTAAATGAGAAAATATTGTTTCTTTACTCCCAAAAACATTCATTGTCCCCCCAAAACCAGCTCTGCAAAGCATCTGCGACAAGGTGGAAAGTCTTTTTGCACCGACGTAGCAATTTGAGCGTGGAAAGTAAATGTGTTCCCCGGCTGTAACAGCCACCATGTCTGTTTCGCGTTCATCTGCGACACCACTTCGACCAACAAAATCCGCTTCTTCTGATGAATTGGAGTTAGAGGCATAACCCTTTAACAAATCCATACTTTAACGCTACTGACAAATAGCGTATGAAAGAAGGCAAAAGTGAACAGGTTCTTTGCACTTACGTCACAATCTTCGCTTCGCACAGGACAACGCATTTTTTACACTCGAAAACGAGAATAATAAACTATCCGCAATTTTTTAGACCTGTAAAAAGTCTTTCACTCATGTGGTCATATTGACGGACAGACTGGACTATAGGTGCCCGTATAAAGGGTATAAAGGACATTTTCTGAAACAGACAATCGGCGACAAAATTAGTTGAGACAGTTGCCAACAGAGCACACTGGCAACGACACATTCATTGTTTGCAAAGAAAACTTGTGCAGAAAGTACGTTTCCGGGATACCCCTCCCTCCCCCACCCTAATCAATGTTGTACCGCTGTCGACAAGGCTCGTAGAAAACAGAAAAACACAACATTGTCCCGGGGGTGCGGGGGAGGGGGCCATTTGCGCCGCCGAGCTTGAAATCGACTCTAAAGGATAAGAGTGTCTCAACAATTTTGACGCCGATTGTCTGTATGAAAAAACTTTGTATGAAGTGTAATGACGACTTCTGATAAGCGTTTTTTTGCATTAATATATGAAATATACACATTTCAATAGCGTCTTTATGCGTTGTCATGTCATATAGGAATCAGAACATATATAAATCACCTTTTTCTCTATTACGGTGATCTAGCAGTCAATGGTATGATTGCAGACATTTCAGTGTCGAACATGGTTTTCACACAGAACATTTCTAACGAGATAAGGGAATGTAAACGCTTGCCATCTATTTGTGAAGGGCGGAAAGTGAATGATATTTGTCAGGGAAAGTGATATCTCACGGGCTTCGATGTACCGCATTCTAAAAAAAGAGAAATTTTAACGCAAGTAATCACTACCGAGAACGTCAATTACAACGGCCAAAATGTGGATGTCGAACGTCCAGCGAAGTTAAGTTCACGCCACAAACGCTTATTATTGAGAGAAAGGACATCGTACTAAATAATGACAATTTCAAGACGATTTGTGCAGTGTTTTGGATTTGACATACCTTGAAATAAAGTGATACTTTCGGAAGATTGCGTGACGTTTAGCATTCCCCTTTGAAATTCACCATACATGATTCCATCTCAACTTGTTACAAGGGATATGACCCATAAAAAGAGGGAAATATAAATAGCAAAGACAGTTTATAACTCCTGGGACAAAAAAAAAGCAGCAAACAGTGCTGTACTCTGATTTTAGGAACTCCGCGGAGGAATGGCCACGAGTAACCACGAGTAACCTCGAGTAACCATAATTAACAAGTAGAATAATTACATTATCTTTTTATAATAATCTTGTGGTTACTCGTGGTTACTCGTGGTTACTCGTGGTAAATGAGAAAATATTGTTTCTTTACTCCCAAAAACATTCATTGTCCCCCCAAAACCAGCTCTGCAAAGCATCTGCGACAAGGTGGAAAGTCTTTTTGCACCGACGTAGCAATTTGAGCGTGGAAAGTAAATGTGTTCCCCGGCTGTAACAGCCACCATGTCTGTTTCGCGTTCATCTGCGACACCACTTCGACCAACAAAATCCGCTTCTTCTGATGAATTGGAGTTAGAGGCATAACCCTTTAACAAATCCATACTTTAACGCTACTGACAAATAGCGTATGAAAGAAGGCAAAAGTGAACAGGTTCTTTGCACTTACGTCACAATCTTCGCTTCGCACAGGACAACGCATTTTTTACACTCGAAAACGAGAATAATAAACTATCCGCAATTTTTTAGACCTGTAAAAAGTCTTTCACTCATGTGGTCATATTGACGGACAGACTGGACTATAGGTGCCCGTATAAAGGGTATAAAGGACATTTTCTGAAACAGACAATCGGCGACAAAATTAGTTGAGACAGTTGCCAACAGAGCACACTGGCAACGACACATTCATTGTTTGCAAAGAAAACTTGTGCAGAAAGTACGTTTCCGGGATACCCCTCCCTCCCCCACCCTAATCAATGTTGTACCGCTGTCGACAAGGCTCGTAGAAAACAGAAAAACACAACATTGTCCCGGGGGTGCGGGGGAGGGGGCCATTTGCGCCGCCGAGCTTGAAATCGACTCTAAAGGATAAGAGTGTCTCAACAATTTTGACGCCGATTGTCTGTATGAAAAAACTTTGTATGAAGTGTAATGACGACTTCTGATAAGCGTTTTTTTGCATTAATATATGAAATATACACATTTCAATAGCGTCTTTATGCGTTGTCATGTCATATAGGAATCAGAACATATATAAATCACCTTTTTCTCTATTACGGTGATCTAGCAGTCAATGGTATGATTGCAGACATTTCAGTGTCGAACATGGTTTTCACACAGAACATTTCTAACGAGATAAGGGAATGTAAACGCTTGCCATCTATTTGTGAAGGGCGGAAAGTGAATGATATTTGTCAGGGAAAGTGATATCTCACGGGCTTCGATGTACCGCATTCTAAAAAAAGAGAAATTTTAACGCAAGTAATCACTACCGAGAACGTCAATTACAACGGCCAAAATGTGGATGTCGAACGTCCAGCGAAGTTAAGTTCACGCCACAAACGCTTATTATTGAGAGAAAGGACATCGTACTAAATAATGACAATTTCAAGACGATTTGTGCAGTGTTTTGGATTTGACATACCTTGAAATAAAGTGATACTTTCGGAAGATTGCGTGACGTTTAGCATTCCCCTTTGAAATTCACCATACATGATTCCATCTCAACTTGTTACAAGGGATATGACCCATAAAAAGAGGGAAATATAAATAGCAAAGACAGTTTATAACTCCTGGGACAAAAAAAAAGCAGCAAACAGTGCTGTACTCTGATTTTAGGAACTCCGCGGAGGAATGGCCACGAGTAACCACGAGTAACCTCGAGTAACCATAATTAACAAGTAGAATAATTACATTATCTTTTTATAATAATCTTGTGGTTACTCGTGGTTACTCGTGGTTACTCGTGGTAAATGAGAAAATATTGTTTCTTTACTCCCAAAAACATTCATTGTCCCCCCAAAACCAGCTCTGCAAAGCATCTGCGACAAGGTGGAAAGTCTTTTTGCACCGACGTAGCAATTTGAGCGTGGAAAGTAAATGTGTTCCCCGGCTGTAACAGCCACCATGTCTGTTTCGCGTTCATCTGCGACACCACTTCGACCAACAAAATCCGCTTCTTCTGATGAATTGGAGTTAGAGGCATAACCCTTTAACAAATCCATACTTTAACGCTACTGACAAATAGCGTATGAAAGAAGGCAAAAGTGAACAGGTTCTTTGCACTTACGTCACAATCTTCGCTTCGCACAGGACAACGCATTTTTTACACTCGAAAACGAGAATAATAAACTATCCGCAATTTTTTAGACCTGTAAAAAGTCTTTCACTCATGTGGTCATATTGACGGACAGACTGGACTATAGGTGCCCGTATAAAGGGTATAAAGGACATTTTCTGAAACAGACAATCGGCGACAAAATTAGTTGAGACAGTTGCCAACAGAGCACACTGGCAACGACACATTCATTGTTTGCAAAGAAAACTTGTGCAGAAAGTACGTTTCCGGGATACCCCTCCCTCCCCCACCCTAATCAATGTTGTACCGCTGTCGACAAGGCTCGTAGAAAACAGAAAAACACAACATTGTCCCGGGGGTGCGGGGGAGGGGGCCATTTGCGCCGCCGAGCTTGAAATCGACTCTAAAGGATAAGAGTGTCTCAACAATTTTGACGCCGATTGTCTGTATGAAAAAACTTTGTATGAAGTGTAATGACGACTTCTGATAAGCGTTTTTTTGCATTAATATATGAAATATACACATTTCAATAGCGTCTTTATGCGTTGTCATGTCATATAGGAATCAGAACATATATAAATCACCTTTTTCTCTATTACGGTGATCTAGCAGTCAATGGTATGATTGCAGACATTTCAGTGTCGAACATGGTTTTCACACAGAACATTTCTAACGAGATAAGGGAATGTAAACGCTTGCCATCTATTTGTGAAGGGCGGAAAGTGAATGATATTTGTCAGGGAAAGTGATATCTCACGGGCTTCGATGTACCGCATTCTAAAAAAAGAGAAATTTTAACGCAAGTAATCACTACCGAGAACGTCAATTACAACGGCCAAAATGTGGATGTCGAACGTCCAGCGAAGTTAAGTTCACGCCACAAACGCTTATTATTGAGAGAAAGGACATCGTACTAAATAATGACAATTTCAAGACGATTTGTGCAGTGTTTTGGATTTGACATACCTTGAAATAAAGTGATACTTTCGGAAGATTGCGTGACGTTTAGCATTCCCCTTTGAAATTCACCATACATGATTCCATCTCAACTTGTTACAAGGGATATGACCCATAAAAAGAGGGAAATATAAATAGCAAAGACAGTTTATAACTCCTGGGACAAAAAAAAAGCAGCAAACAGTGCTGTACTCTGATTTTAGGAACTCCGCGGAGGAATGGCCACGAGTAACCACGAGTAACCTCGAGTAACCATAATTAACAAGTAGAATAATTACATTATCTTTTTATAATAATCTTGTGGTTACTCGTGGTTACTCGTGGTTACTCGTGGTAAATGAGAAAATATTGTTTCTTTACTCCCAAAAACATTCATTGTCCCCCCAAAACCAGCTCTGCAAAGCATCTGCGACAAGGTGGAAAGTCTTTTTGCACCGACGTAGCAATTTGAGCGTGGAAAGTAAATGTGTTCCCCGGCTGTAACAGCCACCATGTCTGTTTCGCGTTCATCTGCGACACCACTTCGACCAACAAAATCCGCTTCTTCTGATGAATTGGAGTTAGAGGCATAACCCTTTAACAAATCCATACTTTAACGCTACTGACAAATAGCGTATGAAAGAAGGCAAAAGTGAACAGGTTCTTTGCACTTACGTCACAATCTTCGCTTCGCACAGGACAACGCATTTTTTACACTCGAAAACGAGAATAATAAACTATCCGCAATTTTTTAGACCTGTAAAAAGTCTTTCACTCATGTGGTCATATTGACGGACAGACTGGACTATAGGTGCCCGTATAAAGGGTATAAAGGACATTTTCTGAAACAGACAATCGGCGACAAAATTAGTTGAGACAGTTGCCAACAGAGCACACTGGCAACGACACATTCATTGTTTGCAAAGAAAACTTGTGCAGAAAGTACGTTTCCGGGATACCCCTCCCTCCCCCACCCTAATCAATGTTGTACCGCTGTCGACAAGGCTCGTAGAAAACAGAAAAACACAACATTGTCCCGGGGGTGCGGGGGAGGGGGCCATTTGCGCCGCCGAGCTTGAAATCGACTCTAAAGGATAAGAGTGTCTCAACAATTTTGACGCCGATTGTCTGTATGAAAAAACTTTGTATGAAGTGTAATGACGACTTCTGATAAGCGTTTTTTTGCATTAATATATGAAATATACACATTTCAATAGCGTCTTTATGCGTTGTCATGTCATATAGGAATCAGAACATATATAAATCACCTTTTTCTCTATTACGGTGATCTAGCAGTCAATGGTATGATTGCAGACATTTCAGTGTCGAACATGGTTTTCACACAGAACATTTCTAACGAGATAAGGGAATGTAAACGCTTGCCATCTATTTGTGAAGGGCGGAAAGTGAATGATATTTGTCAGGGAAAGTGATATCTCACGGGCTTCGATGTACCGCATTCTAAAAAAAGAGAAATTTTAACGCAAGTAATCACTACCGAGAACGTCAATTACAACGGCCAAAATGTGGATGTCGAACGTCCAGCGAAGTTAAGTTCACGCCACAAACGCTTATTATTGAGAGAAAGGACATCGTACTAAATAATGACAATTTCAAGACGATTTGTGCAGTGTTTTGGATTTGACATACCTTGAAATAAAGTGATACTTTCGGAAGATTGCGTGACGTTTAGCATTCCCCTTTGAAATTCACCATACATGATTCCATCTCAACTTGTTACAAGGGATATGACCCATAAAAAGAGGGAAATATAAATAGCAAAGACAGTTTATAACTCCTGGGACAAAAAAAAAGCAGCAAACAGTGCTGTACTCTGATTTTAGGAACTCCGCGGAGGAATGGCCACGAGTAACCACGAGTAACCTCGAGTAACCATAATTAACAAGTAGAATAATTACATTATCTTTTTATAATAATCTTGTGGTTACTCGTGGTTACTCGTGGTTACTCGTGGTAAATGAGAAAATATTGTTTCTTTACTCCCAAAAACATTCATTGTCCCCCCAAAACCAGCTCTGCAAAGCATCTGCGACAAGGTGGAAAGTCTTTTTGCACCGACGTAGCAATTTGAGCGTGGAAAGTAAATGTGTTCCCCGGCTGTAACAGCCACCATGTCTGTTTCGCGTTCATCTGCGACACCACTTCGACCAACAAAATCCGCTTCTTCTGATGAATTGGAGTTAGAGGCATAACCCTTTAACAAATCCATACTTTAACGCTACTGACAAATAGCGTATGAAAGAAGGCAAAAGTGAACAGGTTCTTTGCACTTACGTCACAATCTTCGCTTCGCACAGGACAACGCATTTTTTACACTCGAAAACGAGAATAATAAACTATCCGCAATTTTTTAGACCTGTAAAAAGTCTTTCACTCATGTGGTCATATTGACGGACAGACTGGACTATAGGTGCCCGTATAAAGGGTATAAAGGACATTTTCTGAAACAGACAATCGGCGACAAAATTAGTTGAGACAGTTGCCAACAGAGCACACTGGCAACGACACATTCATTGTTTGCAAAGAAAACTTGTGCAGAAAGTACGTTTCCGGGATACCCCTCCCTCCCCCACCCTAATCAATGTTGTACCGCTGTCGACAAGGCTCGTAGAAAACAGAAAAACACAACATTGTCCCGGGGGTGCGGGGGAGGGGGCCATTTGCGCCGCCGAGCTTGAAATCGACTCTAAAGGATAAGAGTGTCTCAACAATTTTGACGCCGATTGTCTGTATGAAAAAACTTTGTATGAAGTGTAATGACGACTTCTGATAAGCGTTTTTTTGCATTAATATATGAAATATACACATTTCAATAGCGTCTTTATGCGTTGTCATGTCATATAGGAATCAGAACATATATAAATCACCTTTTTCTCTATTACGGTGATCTAGCAGTCAATGGTATGATTGCAGACATTTCAGTGTCGAACATGGTTTTCACACAGAACATTTCTAACGAGATAAGGGAATGTAAACGCTTGCCATCTATTTGTGAAGGGCGGAAAGTGAATGATATTTGTCAGGGAAAGTGATATCTCACGGGCTTCGATGTACCGCATTCTAAAAAAAGAGAAATTTTAACGCAAGTAATCACTACCGAGAACGTCAATTACAACGGCCAAAATGTGGATGTCGAACGTCCAGCGAAGTTAAGTTCACGCCACAAACGCTTATTATTGAGAGAAAGGACATCGTACTAAATAATGACAATTTCAAGACGATTTGTGCAGTGTTTTGGATTTGACATACCTTGAAATAAAGTGATACTTTCGGAAGATTGCGTGACGTTTAGCATTCCCCTTTGAAATTCACCATACATGATTCCATCTCAACTTGTTACAAGGGATATGACCCATAAAAAGAGGGAAATATAAATAGCAAAGACAGTTTATAACTCCTGGGACAAAAAAAAAAGCAGCAAACAGTGCTGTAC
Source organism: Montipora foliosa (assembly GCF_036669935.1). Lineage (NCBI taxonomy): Eukaryota > Metazoa > Cnidaria > Anthozoa > Scleractinia > Acroporidae > Montipora > Montipora foliosa. Next base: position 16,237,722 of record NC_090878.1, on the reverse strand, counting down.
TCTGATTTTAGGAACTCCGCGGAGGAATGGCCACGAGTAACCACGAGTAACCTCGAGTAACCATAATTAACAAGTAGAATAATTACATTATCTTTTTATAATAATCTTGTGGTTACTCGTGGTTACTCGTGGTTACTCGTGGTAAATGAGAAAATATTGTTTCTTTACTCCCAAAAACATTCATTGTCCCCCCAAAACCAGCTCTGCAAAGCATCTGCGACAAGGTGGAAAGTCTTTTTGCACCGACGTAGCAATTTGAGCGTGGAAAGTAAATGTGTTCCCCGGCTGTAACAGCCACCATGTCTGTTTCGCGTTCATCTGCGACACCACTTCGACCAACAAAATCCGCTTCTTCTGATGAATTGGAGTTAGAGGCATAACCCTTTAACAAATCCATACTTTAACGCTACTGACAAATAGCGTATGAAAGAAGGCAAAAGTGAACAGGTTCTTTGCACTTACGTCACAATCTTCGCTTCGCACAGGACAACGCATTTTTTACACTCGAAAACGAGAATAATAAACTATCCGCAATTTTTTAGACCTGTAAAAAGTCTTTCACTCATGTGGTCATATTGACGGACAGACTGGACTATAGGTGCCCGTATAAAGGGTATAAAGGACATTTTCTGAAACAGACAATCGGCGACAAAATTAGTTGAGACAGTTGCCAACAGAGCACACTGGCAACGACACATTCATTGTTTGCAAAGAAAACTTGTGCAGAAAGTACGTTTCCGGGATACCCCTCCCTCCCCCACCCTAATCAATGTTGTACCGCTGTCGACAAGGCTCGTAGAAAACAGAAAAACACAACATTGTCCCGGGGGTGCGGGGGAGGGGGCCATTTGCGCCGCCGAGCTTGAAATCGACTCTAAAGGATAAGAGTGTCTCAACAATTTTGACGCCGATTGTCTGTATGAAAAAACTTTGTATGAAGTGTAATGACGACTTCTGATAAGCGTTTTTTTGCATTAATATATGAAATATACACATTTCAATAGCGTCTTTATGCGTTGTCATGTCATATAGGAATCAGAACATATATAAATCACCTTTTTCTCTATTACGGTGATCTAGCAGTCAATGGTATGATTGCAGACATTTCAGTGTCGAACATGGTTTTCACACAGAACATCTCTAACGAGATAAGGGAATGTAAACGCTTGCCATCTATTTGTGAAGGGCGGAAAGTGAATGATATTTGTCAGGGAAAGTGATATCTCACGGGCTTCGATGTACCGCATTCTAAAAAAAGAGAAATTTTAACGCAAGTAATCACTACCGAGAACGTCAATTACAACGGCCAAAATGTGGATGTCGAACGTCCAGCGAAGTTAAGTTCACGCCACAAACGCTTATTATTGAGAGAAAGGACATCGTACTAAATAATGACAATTTCAAGACGATTTGTGCAGTGTTTTGGATTTGACATACCTTGAAATAAAGTGATACTTTCGGAAGATTGCGTGACGTTTAGCATTCCCCTTTGAAATTCACCATACATGATTCCATCTCAACTTGTTACAAGGGATATGACCCATAAAAAGAGGGAAATATAAATAGCAAAGACAGTTTATAACTCCTGGGACAAAAAAAAAAGCAGCAAACAGTGCTGTACTCTGATTTTAGGAACTCCGCGGAGGAATGGCCACGAGTAACCACGAGTAACCTCGAGTAACCATAATTAACAAGTAGAATAATTACATTATCTTTTTATAATAATCTTGTGGTTACTCGTGGTTACTCGTGGTTACTCGTGGTAAATGAGAAAATATTGTTTCTTTACTCCCAAAAACATTCATTGTCCCCCCAAAACCAGCTCTGCAAAGCATCTGCGACAAGGTGGAAAGTCTTTTTGCACCGACGTAGCAATTTGAGCGTGGAAAGTAAATGTGTTCCCCGGCTGTAACAGCCACCATGTCTGTTTCGCGTTCATCTGCGACACCACTTCGACCAACAAAATCCGCTTCTTCTGATGAATTGGAGTTAGAGGCATAACCCTTTAACAAATCCATACTTTAACGCTACTGACAAATAGCGTATGAAAGAAGGCAAAAGTGAACAGGTTCTTTGCACTTACGTCACAATCTTCGCTTCGCACAGGACAACGCATTTTTTACACTCGAAAACGAGAATAATAAACTATCCGCAATTTTTTAGACCTGTAAAAAGTCTTTCACTCATGTGGTCATATTGACGGACAGACTGGACTATAGGTGCCCGTATAAAGGGTATAAAGGACATTTTCTGAAACAGACAATCGGCGACAAAATTAGTTGAGACAGTTGCCAACAGAGCACACTGGCAACGACACATTCATTGTTTGCAAAGAAAACTTGTGCAGAAAGTACGTTTCCGGGATACCCCTCCCTCCCCCACCCTAATCAATGTTGTACCGCTGTCGACAAGGCTCGTAGAAAACAGAAAAACACAACATTGTCCCGGGGGTGCGGGGGAGGGGGCCATTTGCGCCGCCGAGCTTGAAATCGACTCTAAAGGATAAGAGTGTCTCAACAATTTTGACGCCGATTGTCTGTATGAAAAAACTTTGTATGAAGTGTAATGACGACTTCTGATAAGCGTTTTTTTGCATTAATATATGAAATATACACATTTCAATAGCGTCTTTATGCGTTGTCATGTCATATAGGAATCAGAACATATATAAATCACCTTTTTCTCTATTACGGTGATCTAGCAGTCAATGGTATGATTGCAGACATTTCAGTGTCGAACATGGTTTTCACACAGAACATCTCTAACGAGATAAGGGAATGTAAACGCTTGCCATCTATTTGTGAAGGGCGGAAAGTGAATGATATTTGTCAGGGAAAGTGATATCTCACGGGCTTCGATGTACCGCATTCTAAAAAAAGAGAAATTTTAACGCAAGTAATCACTACCGAGAACGTCAATTACAACGGCCAAAATGTGGATGTCGAACGTCCAGCGAAGTTAAGTTCACGCCACAAACGCTTATTATTGAGAGAAAGGACATCGTACTAAATAATGACAATTTCAAGACGATTTGTGCAGTGTTTTGGATTTGACATACCTTGAAATAAAGTGATACTTTCGGAAGATTGCGTGACGTTTAGCATTCCCCTTTGAAATTCACCATACATGATTCCATCTCAACTTGTTACAAGGGATATGACCCATAAAAAGAGGGAAATATAAATAGCAAAGACAGTTTATAACTCCTGGGACAAAAAAAAAGCAGCAAACAGTGCTGTACTCTGATTTTAGGAACTCCGCGGAGGAATGGCCACGAGTAACCACGAGTAACCTCGAGTAACCATAATTAACAAGTAGAATAATTACATTATCTTTTTATAATAATCTTGTGGTTACTCGTGGTTACTCGTGGTTACTCGTGGTAAATGAGAAAATATTGTTTCTTTACTCCCAAAAACATTCATTGTCCCCCCAAAACCAGCTCTGCAAAGCATCTGCGACAAGGTGGAAAGTCTTTTTGCACCGACGTAGCAATTTGAGCGTGGAAAGTAAATGTGTTCCCCGGCTGTAACAGCCACCATGTCTGTTTCGCGTTCATCTGCGACACCACTTCGACCAACAAAATCCGCTTCTTCTGATGAATTGGAGTTAGAGGCATAACCCTTTAACAAATCCATACTTTAACGCTACTGACAAATAGCGTATGAAAGAAGGCAAAAGTGAACAGGTTCTTTGCACTTACGTCACAATCTTCGCTTCGCACAGGACAACGCATTTTTTACACTCGAAAACGAGAATAATAAACTATCCGCAATTTTTTAGACCTGTAAAAAGTCTTTCACTCATGTGGTCATATTGACGGACAGACTGGACTATAGGTGCCCGTATAAAGGGTATAAAGGACATTTTCTGAAACAGACAATCGGCGACAAAATTAGTTGAGACAGTTGCCAACAGAGCACACTGGCAACGACACATTCATTGTTTGCAAAGAAAACTTGTGCAGAAAGTACGTTTCCGGGATACCCCTCCCTCCCCCACCCTAATCAATGTTGTACCGCTGTCGACAAGGCTCGTAGAAAACAGAAAGACACAACATTGTCCCGGGGGTGCGGGGGAGGGGGCCATTTGCGCCGCCGAGCTTGAAATCGACTCTAAAGGATAAGAGTGTCTCAACAATTTTGACGCCGATTGTCTGTATGAAAAAACTTTGTATGAAGTGTAATGACGACTTCTGATAAGCGTTTTTTTGCATTAATATATGAAATATACACATTTCAATAGCGTCTTTATGCGTTGTCATGTCATATAGGAATCAGAACATATATAAATCACCTTTTTCTCTATTACGGTGATCTAGCAGTCAATGGTATGATTGCAGACATTTCAGTGTCGAACATGGTTTTCACACAGAACATCTCTAACGAGATAAGGGAATGTAAACGCTTGCCATCTATTTGTGAAGGGCGGAAAGTGAATGATATTGTCAGGGAAAGTGATATCTCACGGGCTTCGATGTACCGCATTCTAAAAAAAGAGAAATTTTAACGCAAGTAATCACTACCGAGAACGTCAATTACAACGGCCAAAATGTGGATGTCGAACGTCCAGCGAAGTTAAGTTCACGCCACAAACGCTTATTATTGAGAGAAAGGACATCGTACTAAATAATGACAATTTCAAGACGATTTGTGCAGTGTTTTGGATTTGACATACCTTGAAATAAAGTGATACTTTCGGAAGATTGCGTGACGTTTAGCATTCCCCTTTGAAATTCACCATACATGATTCCATCTCAACTTGTTACAAGGGATATGACCCATAAAAAGAGGGAAATATAAATAGCAAAGACAGTTTATAACTCCTGGGACAAAAAAAAAAGCAGCAAACAGTGCTGTACTCTGATTTTAGGAACTCCGCGGAGGAATGGCCACGAGTAACCACGAGTAACCTCGAGTAACCATAATTAACAAGTAGAATAATTACATTATCTTTTTATAATAATCTTGTGGTTACTCGTGGTTACTCGTGGTTACTCGTGGTAAATGAGAAAATATTGTTTCTTTACTCCCAAAAACATTCATTGTCCCCCCAAAACCAGCTCTGCAAAGCATCTGCGACAAGGTGGAAAGTCTTTTTGCACCGACGTAGCAATTTGAGCGTGGAAAGTAAATGTGTTCCCCGGCTGTAACAGCCACCATGTCTGTTTCGCGTTCATCTGCGACACCACTTCGACCAACAAAATCCGCTTCTTCTGATGAATTGGAGTTAGAGGCATAACCCTTTAACAAATCCATACTTTAACGCTACTGACAAATAGCGTATGAAAGAAGGCAAAAGTGAACAGGTTCTTTGCACTTACGTCACAATCTTCGCTTCGCACAGGACAACGCATTTTTTACACTCGAAAACGAGAATAATAAACTATCCGCAATTTTTTAGACCTGTAAAAAGTCTTTCACTCATGTGGTCATATTGACGGACAGACTGGACTATAGGTGCCCGTATAAAGGGTATAAAGGACATTTTCTGAAACAGACAATCGGCGACAAAATTAGTTGAGACAGTTGCCAACAGAGCACACTGGCAACGACACATTCATTGTTTGCAAAGAAAACTTGTGCAGAAAGTACGTTTCCGGGATACCCCTCCCTCCCCCACCCTAATCAATGTTGTACCGCTGTCGACAAGGCTCGTAGAAAACAGAAAGACACAACATTGTCCCGGGGGTGCGGGGGAGGGGGCCATTTGCGCCGCCGAGCTTGAAATCGACTCTAAAGGATAAGAGTGTCTCAACAATTTTGACGCCGATTGTCTGTATGAAAAAACTTTGTATGAAGTGTAATGACGACTTCTGATAAGCGTTTTTTTTGCATTAATATATGAAATATACACATTTCAATAGCGTCTTTATGCGTTGTCATGTCATATAGGAATCAGAACATATATAAATCACCTTTTTCTCTATTACGGTGATCTAGCAGTCAATGGTATGATTGCAGACATTTCAGTGTCGAACATGGTTTTCACACAGAACATCTCTAACGAGATAAGGGAATGTAAACGCTTGCCATCTATTTGTGAAGGGCGGAAAGTGAATGATATTTGTCAGGGAAAGTGATATCTCACGGGCTTCGATGTACCGCATTCTAAAAAAAGAGAAATTTTAACGCAAGTAATCACTACCGAGAACGTCAATTACAACGGCCAAAATGTGGATGTCGAACGTCCAGCGAAGTTAAGTTCACGCCACAAACGCTTATTATTGAGAGAAAGGACATCGTACTAAATAATGACAATTTCAAGACGATTTGTGCAGTGTTTTGGATTTGACATACCTTGAAATAAAGTGATACTTTCGGAAGATTGCGTGACGTTTAGCATTCCCCTTTGAAATTCACCATACATGATTCCATCTCAACTTGTTACAAGGGATATGACCCATAAAAAGAGGGAAATATAAATAGCAAAGACAGTTTATAACTCCTGGGACAAAAAAAAAAGCAGCAAACAGTGCTGTACTCTGATTTTAGGAACTCCGCGGAGGAATGGCCACGAGTAACCACGAGTAACCTCGAGTAACCATAATTAACAAGTAGAATAATTACATTATCTTTTTATAATAATCTTGTGGTTACTCGTGGTTACTCGTGGTTACTCGTGGTAAATGAGAAAATATTGTTTCTTTACTCCCAAAAACATTCATTGTCCCCCCAAAACCAGCTCTGCAAAGCATCTGCGACAAGGTGGAAAGTCTTTTTGCACCGACGTAGCAATTTGAGCGTGGAAAGTAAATGTGTTCCCCGGCTGTAACAGCCACCATGTCTGTTTCGCGTTCATCTGCGACACCACTTCGACCAACAAAATCCGCTTCTTCTGATGAATTGGAGTTAGAGGCATAACCCTTTAACAAATCCATACTTTAACGCTACTGACAAATAGCGTACGAAAGAAGGCAAAAGTGAACAGGTTCTTTGCACTTACGTCACAATCTTCGCTTCGCACAGGACAACGCATTTTTTACACTCGAAAACGAGAATAATAAACTATCCGCAATTTTTTAGACCTGTAAAAAGTCTTTCACTCATGTGGTCATATTGACGGACAGACTGGACTATAGGTGCCCGTATAAAGGGTATAAAGGACATTTTCTGAAACAGACAATCGGCGACAAAATTAGTTGAGACAGTTGCCAACAGAGCACACTGGCAACGACACATTCATTGTTTGCAAAGAAAACTTGTGCAGAAAGTACGTTTCCGGGATACCCCTCCCTCCCCCACCCTAATCAATGTTGTACCGCTGTCGACAAGGCTCGTAGAAAACAGAAAGACACAACATTGTCCCGGGGGTGCGGGGGAGGGGGCCATTTGCGCCGCCGAGCTTGAAATCGACTCTAAAGGATAAGAGTGTCTCAACAATTTTGACGCCGATTGAAGCCTGGCTGAACGGCAAAGACAACGCAAAGACAACTTTTCCCTATTTGATTTTTCCTTCCCGTTTACGTTACACAATGTCAGTATCAGGCTAAATTTCCTACAGATGGATTGGAAAGAGTTGTTGCGAATATAGAGGAATCTTTGTTTACATTTCTTTGTCTCATGAGCATTACGCCACCGTTTCAGGCTAAGCTATAAGCCAATATTACAAAACAATTTTCACAAGTGACCACATCCTGATACAAACGAGAATACTTATATTATTATTATTAAAAGTGCACTGCATAATGTCCAATCTCTGAAACTTTGGGCACAATTTATACCAGATAATCTATGAGTAATCATGCTAGCCTCCTTAACCAAATGATATTATTGTTGTCCCGCGTTGTAGTTGCCGTAGCCGTAGCCGTAGCCAGCGTCGTCTTTTTTTTTAATTCGTTATTGTCTAAAAAAAAAAAAAAAAAAGGCGAAAATAATTATGCGTTGCAATTGTTTAGAGCGAGTTTCAATCGAGTGTCGTAAAACTAAAATCACAGTAATTACTTCGGCCAATCAAAAAGGATGGATACAATCCAATAAACCAATCAAACTCGAAGTAATTACACGTAGCCAACTCAAAGCGCGGTAAAATGTACACGCACGAGGCACGATTGGTTTTGGTTTCACTTCTGACTAGTTAACAAAGTGGCCCGAGAATTTTGAACCAATCACTGAGTGAAGTAATGCAAAACCAAAGCAATTCGCTATTTATTTTCGACAGTCAATTGAAAACAGCTTTATCAACCAGTTAAAAGGAAAACCAACCAAGACGCAATTTTTCCCGCACTTTAAGCAATTTAAATGGAATGTGTACAAATTCGCATTGGTCCATTCTGCGGTTTGCACCTGCTGTGATTGGCCGAAGTAGTTACTTCGGTGTATCAATCTTTTATGACACTTAATTGAACTCTGTAAAGATAGTTAGAAATTTATATAACAGAAATTTGTTGAGCTTTATTTTTGGCCCTTTGTCAGATCAAATGCTGATTCTATGAAAAGCTAACACTCGAAACCAGCCTCGTTCCCAGGGCTTTTCTCCGCCGAGAGTGGCGGTCGAAAGAAAGACCTGAGAACGAGGTTGACTCGAAACGGCAGCTTACAAATCATTGTTACGGTAGCTAATTTCCCTTTATCTACCCACCGATGCAGCACCAAAGTTTCTTTCGAAATAATCTCTATCATCAAGACTATGATTCCCGCTTAGTCAAGTGAGTCAAAACGAAACCTCCAAAAAGGACTTCTGGCTTTAAATAATGCATCTAGGGAGGCCCCAAGTGAAGGACATATGCAATCAGTCTGTTACGAGGCCAAGAGAGCACTTTCCTGCCAGCAGAGGTCCCTTTTCTTTTGCGTTAGCTTGGCTGACGATTACGGGAAAAGAGATACGTCAAACCTCACCGTGTTGAACACGCGCGGCGGTAACTTAGCGACCGAATTCTCATGTGATACGTCACATGTCGTACGGTCTCACTTAACAATAGCAGAATTACTGTTGAGGAATGGGCGATACACAGCGGAAGCAAGTCACAGTCAACAAACATATCATGGAGCAAGCGTTTTGAACAGGCACTGTGCAAGGTCGTGGAAGGCGGTTGTATCAACGGTGAGTTTTGACCCATGGCAGAAGCGTCTTTTCTTATACTCGTCAGCTCAGCGAACGCAAGAAGAAAAGAGACGGTCACCTCTGCTAACAGGGAAAGAGATTCAAGAAAAGGGTAGAGAACAAATCCACCGTATATGGGCCTCTCCCAATAATAATTTCTCTTTCAATCTAAATAATTAGACCGTGATCAAGATGAGGGGCAGACACTTACTTGGTTATCATTGGTTGCGCTACCATCACGAGATCAAAATGACTTTTACAGCACCGCGCAAAGCTTAAAATAGATTGAAAAAACTATCATGGGGTATGGGGATTTGTTCTCTCTTGACGAGGCTGATCTGCAACAGACAGAGCTTAACAACATAAGCAAGCTTAATAGTTTCCGTATTCTCTACTCTTTCTCCAAAAGTGGGGATTCTATTCTTTAGTGAACTCGCGGATTGCGGTTTAGCATGTAAGGTGACATACAGATGGGGGAGTCAAGTAAAGCTATGATCCTCGCAGTTATGGACGCAATTTTAGCAATTGCGTCGAGACGCATGGAAAATTCAGGACTTCAACGGGGCCTGAATCCGTGACCTCGCGATACCGGTGCAAGGCTCTATTTTTCAGGCTTCTCAACGCAATTGCTGAAATTGCGTCCATAACTGCGAGGATCATAGGTTTACTTGATTTCATGTCCTCAGTTCAGTATATGATTCATCTCATATATCATTTCGTTTGTTAGATAAGGGTGTGTCCTCCTTTTGCCAGCGTATAAAGAGGTCTTAACATGTTCAGATGCCATAACAATGTCAGCGCCTCCTGTTCAGGTTTTCAAAGGGCCTATAGTGTTGGAGTGTTCTAAACTGAAAAGACCAATTCCGCTAAAGTGATAACGCCAGTGAAAAACCTGAGTTCTTCGAATGATACTAAAATCCGAATAATTACGAATACTTACCACATAATGGTTTCTTCTTGTTTACGTTTAATTGGAATTTACTCTATTTTCATTTCGCTTCTCGTATCCCTTAGTACACGGTCACGCAACAAGAAAGTAACTTCGAAATCGTTAAACAAAAATGCCAAGAACTTGGAATGTTGTAGAAAACAAATCGTTCTGTGCGGGCCATCGTTTCTGAGTTATACAAAAAAACGGCAAACACACTCTCAGGCATTTTGGACCACTTCTTTGGTCCAAAAGTAACCGGGAGTTAAGATCAGCACCTACAATCAGTAACTTTAATTTCAACAAGACGCTACATAAAAGCGTACACTGGGTTGCCTGTGGTACGTGTTACACAAAAACAGAGGGCACTGAATTGGGTGGTATAGTGAACGGCAGGGTTGCAGTTAATTTTTTCAAGTGGGTGGTCATTAAGACCATGAGGGTCACCCGCATGGCTCACACGTTCATACCTTTAATTATTTTGTAATATCTTGACCCATTTAAGCTTTGGTAATAAATTCAGTTTAAAGATAACAAAACACGCTCTTGAGTAAAATTCACTCGTTTCTTCTCAGATATGGGAAAAAAATGAGTTTTTATGTATAGCTCTGAATCGAATTCTCATCGAACGATTAATTAATGACAATCGATCGTAAAAAGACAAAGATTTCTGCAGTCTCTGACTTTTATGATGTTTTGTCAAAAGGAAGAAATTGATCACGTGCTAGGCAACCATGATGATGCACGTGATCACCTTGTGTCAACTGAATGAGCATGTTAATCTTTCGTCGTTTTCAGAGTAAAACGTCTTGGTTTTTTGTTTTTAATTTTGTTGTAATATTTAACTGAATATTTACATTTCATCTGTCCGATTCCCGCGAATTTTTTCTTCTTTCAAATGCATTGTATTAGCAAATATATTATTTCTTGTCAACCGTTGCATCTTTTATGTTCAAATAACCGCTAAAAATAAAGATTTTTTAACGATCTATCCGTACATATTTTTCCATAATTTAATATTATCTACCAATATTTGCACAACAGTCAAATCACAAAAAATAGCAACGCACGCAACAAATTTAGTCGCATTTACCTTTTCGTCGAATTCTAATGCTTAACTCAGGAATTTTTAGCTACCGTGAAAATCTTTCTATTTTCGTTAGCAATCATCCTTTCCAATTTCAGAAAAATCGACCGGTCCGCGAATATTTTACGAGTTTTTTGCAATGGGATGTCCAAAGGCCAAGTGGATGTTATGCATAATAGGGGGAGTTCGGGCGATCAAGTTGCGCGTGTGACCCGGTATAAATATTTTTTCACAAAATGTTCCCGAATCGTCAAGTATCATCATTTGATTTCAGTGTTGTACAAAACACTACACTTGTACAATATTAGCACTACAGCTCACTTTGATTACGGCTCGACGGGCGACAGATTGTTGTGGAAGTCCATCCATTACTCGTCGCTTTTAAGATTCTA
>NC_090878.1:16206273-16213773 GCF_036669935.1 Montipora foliosa | reverse complement strand
CTGAAGCGCGGCCGGAGAAAAAAGTGAGAAGACGATTTCTAGCCATATACTAAGCAGTACCCTGGTGTATGCAGTTAACGTAGACTTTTGATTTTTGAACAAATTTTTGTCATACAAAATTCACGACAAAGTCATTGTATTCATTTTCCAGTGAATTGGTTCAAATTCTGTTAACCTTTAATTCTTTAGTTCTGAAGTTATTCCCATTGACATTTTTTTCGCACAACGGTTGGTGTTATTAAGATTGAAAATTGTTGGGTCTTATAAAACGACTTTCAAACGACTGTCTAATGTTTTTATGCGATTGCTATTGCTACGTGATTCCAATGGAATCTAGATTTGACAACTGGAGTCTAGTTGAGTGTATTGGACATTTGGGGAAGGTTTCGTTGTTGTCTTAAGATTGGAAAAAAACTATCATGGGGCAGGGGATGTGTGATCTATCCCCTCGTCCTTAGTTGACGAGGCTGATCGGCAACAGACAGGGCTTAACAACATAACCAACCTTAACGGTTTCCGTATGCTCTACTCTCTCCGAAAAGCGGGGATTCCATCCTTTACTGAACTCGTGGATTGCGGTCCAACATGTAAGGCGGGAGGCGCGGTGGCCTCATGGTTAGTGCTCGACTCCGGATCGAGTGGTCCGGCTTCGAGTCCTGGTTGGGGACATTGCGTTGTCTTCTTTGAGCAAGGCACTTTACCCTCACGGTGCCTCTCTCCACCCAAGTGTATAAATGGTTACCGGCGAAATGCTGGGGGTAACTTTGCGATGGACCAGCATCCCATCCAGGGGGGAGTAGAAACACTCCTAGTCGCCTCATGCTAATGAGACCGGAGATAAGTGCCGGCCTGATGAGCCTTCTGGCTCGTAAGCAGAGACTTAACTTTACTTTTATGTAAGGTGACACAAAGACAAGGGTTTGTCGTCCTTTTCCCAGCGTACAAATACGTCTAAAGATGTTGAGATGCCATAAAAATAGCAGCGCTTTCTCTTCACTTTTTCAAAGGCCCTGAATGTTGGACTGCTTAAAAGAGAAAATACCTATTCCGCTAAAGTGATAACGGCAGTGAAGAACCTGAAACCTCATCCATGCTTATTAACAACTTATTGTTGCTTATCAGCAACAGGATCATGTGGAATACACTTTTTCGAATGCTGCCAGAACTCCGAATACTTACGAATACTTACCGCAAAAAGGTTTCTTTTTGTTTGTGTTTAAGTAGAATTTCCCACTTTTACTCGGATCTGCATAGTATCCCATACGCGAGCATCCGTCTGGTTGACACTGCAAACACTTCCCATTCTGAAAGTTTTTGTAACTGTCGCATGGATACGCTATCCAGTGGCATGGTCCTTTCACAGTGGCAATGTAGTAATCAGGAGCTCTCATGTGGTCACACGCTAAAGTATCCCCAAGATCTGTTGAGAAAATTATATACTTGATTGCAAGAAAGGAAGACGGCTACGGCAACAACAACTACAAAAGCTAATGATATTATTGGTTGAAAGAGGATTCGGAAATAATCGTGCTGCACGTGCCAGTTTGTCGTACTCTGCAAAAAAACAACACGAAATAACCATCATCCTCTATCTTTTTTTTTTCTTCAAAACCGTCCACACCAATCCAGTTTTATGATACTCCGTTCTTGTTCGAGTGCATTGTTGAGTTATGTAAGGACTTGGGAAGTTTTAATAACACGAGAGGAGTACGGCTAGTGCTTCTCGCACTTCCAAGGTAGGAGAGTGCAAAAGAGAAAGCAACCGAATCCATTGACGAAAAACAGCCATAAATTCCTTCCAATGACTCCAATCGCATCAAAATTTCACGTGGGCAGTAACATAACACATCCATTGTAGGTTTCAGGGGACCATAAACTTGGCGAGGGAATTATTCCTTAATAAAAAACATATTCTTTTTTCGTCGAGATCCATCGAAAAAGGCTTAACTCTAATTCCTCCTGCCACACTTGTTTCGATTTGGCTTAGCGCCCAGGGCCTATGAGTTAGTGTTGAGCCAAATTACACGAGATTAGAAAAGCCCATAGAGCGGTATAAAGTTTGCCTTAAGAATTCACGCGAGTATATCATTGACTTTCTGGGCCTGAAAGATCATGCAAAAAAAGTTCGGTATAGGTTCCCTTGACTAAAAATTGTATCGCAACCACCTTAAGGAAGGCTCGGCAACAAAAGACCCAAACTTCAATCGTACTTCTGTTGAATGCGATAGGCAGCCTTGTTAAAAAAATTAGAACGCGTTAATTCAGATGACAAAGAACACATCCATATGAAAACATTACTAACAACAAAAGTAGAGATCTACGTGCCGTGTCCTATTTTAAGCTCGAGACTTTCATCGCTCTACAATACGCCCAAGACTTTGGCACGATAGCAAAGGGGTCTCTCAAAAGAGTTAGTAAATGAGCCGCAAACTACTACACTCATCCATCGTCACATTACCCTGTACCACAAACGGGTATGTTGCTCGCTGACTTAAACTTTATGTCTCCACTACCTTCTGAAACGCTCCCAAGCCGGGTCGCTAAGCCAAATCGAAACGGATTAGAGTCAAACCTATTTCGATGGATCTCGACGGAAACGAGTGTGATTATTATTCAGGAATAATTCCCTCACCAAGTTAATGGTCCCCTGAAACCTACAATGGATGTGTTCTGTTACTATCTGCCGTTGTCCACTTGAAGTTCTGATGCGATCGGAGCCATTGGAACGAATTTATGGCTGTTTGCCGTCAATGGATTCGGTCGCTTCCTCTCTTGCACTCTTGTAAGATAAAATAGAGAGAGGAGCAACTGGAACGCAAACTTAACGAAATTGCTTCAAATCGTCGATCGCGACCTGGAAACCACAAAAGACACGGAAGGAACTACAGAGGAGTTCAGGTGAGAAAATTCTATTGAAAAATCACTCCAGATTTTGCCTTCCAATTCGACACATTTTTCCCATACAAACCTTTCTAATTTCACCATTATCGGAATAAACGGTCATGTTGTTATGATGTTCAAATTATGTCACGCGCGAATCGTATAGCTTGGGTCACCAGTGGTTTTTAAAAGGGAATCTTCGCAGATCTCATTGTTTATATTGTGTTTCATTAACATGCGAGTTTGCACACAGAAGTCATCACCCTATAGCTATTTACAAATTGACTTAAGAAGGTAAAATGATTTTTTAATCTTTAAGTTAGTGTTTGGAAAGTTTGAATGCCATGTTTGAACGCGCCATACAAATCTGCGTATTTAATGAGAAAAAAATAAATATGCATGGTATGCACGTGCGTTTCACATTTTGATACTTTTTTTGGCTTCTCAGTTAAAATCGTCTTTTTCAGTCTCGGGATTCATAATGACTCATTCAACCTGGGGAAAATTTTATACATCGCTTCAACCCCTAAAGTGACTACAAACGTACCTTGAATATTGACGAATGGACAGCCAGGCTGTTTATGACCACCATTCGGGTAAAAATCGGCGTCACCCATGTTCAAAGTGGTGCCAGCAAACCCCGCATCAGTGTGTATGACGTCCACAAATGTCGCATCATTTTTGTCCAGGCGATACTCTTTCTTCGCCTTGTTAAAATGCGGGCCAGCGGGATCTAAACCTGGGTTTTGTCATGAAAACAACAAATAAGGTGTGAGTAACAAGCGCCGTTTGGGGAGCGAGACGTGACAGCAAAAACAACTTGAAGGGAACTTCAACTCCAGAAAAAAAAAAAAAAAAAAAGACAACTTTAAACCGTTGGATATAACAGTTACAAGCAGATCCGTTCGAAAATGCACACACCGGAGAGAAATAATTTCGAAAATTATTCCTTACTGGCTTTCAGATTTCGCTGTTGTTCGCTTTCGTTTATCGACCAGGCATTTTCGTCTCCAAGTACAGAGTAAAATGGTATGATAGCTTTTACAGCTTTGACCTGTAATGATATCGCGGCTCCTGCATAATTTGGTTCAAATTAATTTGCCTTATGTTAAAAAGGTTGCAAGGCTTAAACCGGAACAAAGTAAGGACAGCCTCGCTCTCATTCAGAACCTAGGCTACTCAGCCGCAACCTTAAAATAATTTATTTACTCATACCAGTTATTCGACCAAGTGTAACACGATGCTCTTTCAAATAACTCCCAGCATATCCAGCAACATGCGCCCCAAGGCTAAAGCCCACGATATAGAAACGCTCTCCCAAACTGGGACCACCATTGTTCTGGGACATCAGGAACATTGCAAGAACAGCAATCTGTCTACCAATGAGCCGAGTGTTTTCCGCCGCTTGGAAATAAAATGTAGCTGCACCCTTAGACCAGTCAACCAAAATCACATTGCAGTCTACCGCATCTAGTAACGCGTCCTTCATTGGCTTCATCCATGGACTGGCGGCGACACTCTCTGAGACAAGAGACAACAAGTAATAAAATGACAAAGTTTCGGCATGCCTTTAATCGCTGCTGTAATGTATTGGGCCGCTAAGTATGTTGGGATAGGAAAAACCATGTGCTTTTGATAGCGGCGGCCATGCTACGTTTGCAATGAAATTGGTTGAGTTAAATCTGTTTGTTTGGATACTTTATTACTCTCGGGAATACTACTTTGGCGACGAGGAGAAACGAAAAGCAATGGAAAAGAGCGTGTTACCGAAATTTGATTGTTTATCTGATCCAGCGACGATTGGTCCCCGATGGAAGAGGTGGTTAACTTCATTCGAACTGTGCGCGGACGGGAAAGGGCTTATTATAAGCGAAGGAACCACAGCAGCAACTAAACAGCGGCGACGTGCAATGTTACTCCACCTGCAAGGGGAAGATCCCTGATTTAAGCATCGGCCATGCCTATGACTATGAACTACACAATCGCGATGCTGAGCAGAAAGCTAAGAGTAAAGCTTACGCAGACATACACCGCAGGGCTAGCCCTTCCAGCATTGAACTGGGTGATGAAGTGCTTGTCCAACAAGACAAGACTAACAAACTCAGCACAGCATTTAACCCAAATTCCTGTAAGGTTGTCAGCAAGACTGGGAACAGCTTCGTTGTAGAGAGTCCAACAGGGAACCAGTATTCCAGAAACACAAGTCATGTGAAGCAATACATTAGAGAGGGAGATCCCACACTCCAACAAGGGTCAGACTCTGTGTAAACACCCCCCACACCCCAGCAGGAACTAGACCTTGTGCCATCACCTTACCAACCAACCGTACCAGAATCGACTGCCGGGCTGCTGGATAGAGGGGAGTGCCCCAATTTGCAGGAGAATGGTGGAGCGGCATCAGAACCATCAAGGAATCAGAGACCACAGAGGACAAGGAGATTGCCAGAGAGATTAAGAGATTATGTTGTTAATTTTCTTTGGAGACCATGAACACTGATTCTCTCTCTTCAGAACTATATACAGTTTGAACATTTAAGTTTTAGAAGAAGAGACTTCATCGTTAGTATAGTTGACTTTATTGTTCGTGGAGATTTCTTTATTCTTGTGAGAGAGCATTTTTCTGAGGATAGGGGAGATGTAATGTATTGGGCCGCTAAGTATGTTGGCATAGAAAAAAACCATTTGCTTTTGATAGCAGCGGCCATGTTAGGTTTGCAATGAAATTGGTTGAGTTAAATCTGTTTGTTTGGATACTTTATCACTCTCGGGAATACTACAGCTGCCTTTAAGATAAATAGGGAATTTGAATGGCTGAAAACCGACCGGAAAGGTTTGGGTTTCGAATAACGCAAGGGAGTTTTCTATGAATACGTAAATGAAGATATCCCACCCATGATAAATCATTGTTTGGCTTTCTATTTGAATAAAAAAAATAAGCAAATCGGAAATCTTTATGTTTTCCTTGTTAATATTTTCTACTTGAAAATATAAAACAGATGTAACTTTTGTGTAAGCGAATGCTACATAAAATAATTTTGAATGATTTTATAGTAGCTCTAAAAAAAAAAAAAACTTACCTTTAAACCCATGAACAACGAAAATTGTTTCATGGCGCAGGATGTTGTAATTAGAAGCGGCCAGCTTATTTTTGTTTTCATCGTCAATAGTTTGAGGGATTTCCCGGTTTTGCCTTGTGAACAGGTAAAACGCTGTATTTATCTTAGACGGGCTCTGTGGCAACCGCCAAGGATCTGCAGTGTTCTTGAAACAACCATACTTGGTGTAACAGACTGAACGTTGAAAAAACCCTTGAAGAAACCCTTGAAAAAAAAAAAAAAACAAAACAAAACAAACTATTTTTTGAAATTTCGTCAAAATAGGAAATACCACTTTCCGCGAGAAAGAGCAGCTCAATTAAACAGGATCGTCAAAATGTTATGTACTGAGCAATTAAATCAGTTAACTAATCGTGTTCCCATTTTCACACCAATAAACACAAAACATCTTTTTATCCAACTTTGAATGGCCTCAACTCTTGAGTAAACCCCCAGCGCTAGCGTGGGCTTTACTGCTGTAGTAGTACTCGCTAAAATAATTAAATTGTTCACCCGTTCAAATCCATCCTTGAACTCTGTGATCAACTCTGAGTTGCTCATTCCATGTACAGAGGAGCCGTGAATGAGTCATATAATACAGTCAACTCTCTCTTAACGGACACCTCTGTAAGATGGACACCTCTATAAGACGGACACTTGGTGCTGGTCCCGGCCGTTTCTTAGTCACTTTACTATAACCAAACTCTCTATAAGACCGACACCTCCATAAGACGAACAGTGGACACTTTGAAATCGTCAAGGGACGCTTGTGAGGTGCTGAATGTGACCGCAAATTACGATTTAGGGAAGTAAAATTCTCGTACGTGACTCTTTTTAACACCTGAGACGTTTAATTGACAGCTCTTATCTTGTCACCAGAATACAAACCGTGAGTACAAGTTTAAATTAAATCAGTCATTGTCCCACTCGAAAAATAACTTGGAGGTGACAACCAAATTGTATTACAAATCTAAAACAGGTAGGTTTCGTTCAAGTAAACAACTTAAAACAAACTTTAAACAGACGCGTATTCACTGTACACAGACAGGTTCAGCGTTATTATCTTAAAATTCCTGGGGTCATGTTACGTCGACTCTCTATAAGCCGGACACCTCTCTAACTGACGGACAGCTGAGGCCGGTCCCGATGGTGTCCGTCTTAGAGAGAGTTGACTGTATCTCTCTTCTGAATTTTTTTTCTCTCAGATCAACTATTATAAAGAATTTCTTCTCTCGCCGAGTATCGTCAACTTAACAGGCAATCAATGGCTCGCTCACTCGTGAAATATCTTCAACACTCGAAGAGAAATTTCGTATCTCCGCACGGCCATGTAATATCCCGTATTTCTGTCTCAAGTCCATAATTAAAATTAAGTTTTGAGGCGGGAAATAGAAATCTAAAAACAACTGCGTAAATCACTACTTAGAGGAAGAATTCTTGTCGATTTGCTCTAAGTCACAGACTTTCGGACTAAGTGATTTTTTTTATTTATTTTCATATTATGGCACACAGTTTAGTCGAATGA
>NC_090878.1:16196273-16203773 GCF_036669935.1 Montipora foliosa | reverse complement strand
AAATTCTCAAAAAATGATAAATCCCTGGAAGGGAGAATTTATAAATAAGGGAAACTCAAAAATGGCGAATCGTCAAAAGGAAGGAGTGCTATAGATCTATTCTGATACAAAACTGCTCACACATTATAAAGGAAATAACACAATGTTTCTATAACAGTGAAACTGGACCAGACCAGTCATCGTGCCACGACAGCCCCCCCCCCCCCCCTCCCTGCTATCTGGAATAGCTTTCGGATAATTCGACGTCATCTTTGCCGGACGTCATACTTTTTGTTATCCACTGGACATCATTTGCCTAATCGGGTCTTTCTTATTTCAGAGATTCTCCGTTGTAGTAATTCCCCATTCAGTTTAGAGACTCCTCGTTCCCCGTTCCACGTTGTCTTGCATGTACCCTTCCTCATTTTCTCCAATTAGAGATTCCAGTTGAACAACTCCAAACAGTCGGGTTTGACTCGAAATTGACCAATTTCACTGACGACACGCGTCAAGTTGTCTCAAATCTTGCCGACAAAGAGGCTATTTTACCACTACGATTCGCATATTCCTACAGACGATTATTAAGAGGCAAATATTTTAGTTAATGCGTAATCATATATCGAAGGGCTTAATTAAAGGGAATCAAACTCAGTATTGAAAATAGCTTGTGGTAGTTGAGTCTTAATAAATGATATTTTTCGGCTTGAATCCGATTCGTCTTTGTCAACATATATGTACCTATGAAAAAGTCGATTTGGTGAGCTTACAGACGCATGAAAACATTTAGAATTCCGCACGAATGCTATTATTAATGTCATACGTATACCGCAATATTGAAATTAGATTAACTATAGTAAAAAAATAAGTTACTCGTAACTGAATGCTATCTACTTACCCTGTCCCATTGTTACAAGTATCAAAAACACGAAAACGACTGTGTTGCAATTGGCGACTGCCATTCTCTAAACACGTTCCGATAATGATATGACCACTGCTTCCTTAGTGTCGTGAAATGGGACAGTTCGTAACTGCTTGGAGTATGTTAATTAACAATTAGACACGTAGCCCGCAAGGTCCACGGGCCAATAGCCTATGAGGCGAAGCCAAATCGGCTATTGACCCGTGGCCCTTGAGGGCGAAGGGTCTAATTGTTTTAGTATCACCCAACTAGTCGGGCAGAAAAGGCAATAATAAAGTTAACAAATGCAAGTTGGAGAAATATTTATTTGGGAATAAAACGAAAGAAAGGGTCACGCTTTTCGCTAATCGAGGACTGTTACTAATATTCTTCTAGTAGCGTAGCCAATCAAAATTC
Source organism: Montipora foliosa (assembly GCF_036669935.1). NCBI lineage: Eukaryota > Metazoa > Cnidaria > Anthozoa > Scleractinia > Acroporidae > Montipora > Montipora foliosa. Next base: position 16,202,479 of record NC_090878.1, on the reverse strand, counting down.
AGCATTTGCATTAGTCCACTAGTTGGGTGATACTAATTACAAATACTCGTAGAATAGCTATTACAAGACGCCTAGAAGGGTGTATCCGTGGGCTGCACAAACAATTAACACAAATTGTCCAGTACAGTGAACTGCAACTGCAAGTGAAGTTCGGAAAATGGGAAGAGATTACCAGAAAGATAAATCTGTAATTTTAAGGTGGCTCCAACCAGCTTCAACACTTGAAAGGAACGTTCCTATTAGAAGGATTGACACTAAAGCACTTTATCACTTCACATCAATGATTTTATGGTATCATATCAAATACCGACTATTGCTGAAAAGATTCGGTCATTTTGGTGACGTAAAAAGTTACCGTGGCAACAGGAAAGCCCTGTAAAAGCACCTTACGTTTTGGATTTAGCAGCTCATATCTCAAAAACGTGAAAATGTGAAAATGTGATCAGCATGCCAGAATGAAACTTTCTGCAAAGTTAAAAAAAAAAAAAAATTGTGGAGCAGATTTAGAGCCACCTTAAATAATTGAAAATTTAAGGTGGTTCTGAATCCGCTTGACAGAATTTTTAAAATTGTGCAGAGAGTTTTATCTTCGCCTGATGATAACTTTTGTGCAATAAAAAATTGGGGTCACTCAAGTCGTTTTTCAGAGATGAGCAACTAAAGCCAAAATATAGGGTGTTTTTGCGAGTCTTTCCTGCTTCCATGGTAACTGTTTACGTCACAAAAATGACTCCATCTCGTTGAGCAATAATTGATGTCTCACATGGTACCCTAACATTGCCCTTACGTGATAAAGTGTTGAAGTGCCAATCCTTCTAATAACAAGGTCTCTTGAGAGAAGTTCGAATCATTTTGCCAACGTTCGCCGAGTCAAGTTCGAGTGATTGGTCACTTAGAAAAATAGTATTTTGCTCTAATTAATGGGGAAAATGTGACATTTCGGACCTCGGTTCAATTTTAAGATAAAGAGAGATATATTAAGACCTTCGAAATTTCCGTGACACTTCTGTCTAATTTGATATCTTCTTGGACGATGGAGTTCACAATCATATTGCAATTGATAGCTGGATTCAGAAGAGCATTCAGTTATTAGATACAGATTTAAGACAATAAGATCCTCATCTTAACTCAGTGAGACTACATATTCCATGGTATGCTACCTTATCGCCCCACAAGTTCGAACTTAATATAAGTCAAGATCAGTTTCTGATAACTTAACCGTGCTGAAAATTTCATTATCCGATGCAGTTTTAATATTGGCTTATAGGTTAGAAAACGATTGGCTAATGCTAATGAAAGAAATATTCCTGTATTCAAAACGACTCTTTCCAACGGGATGGGAAAAAAAAAATGGATAGGGCAAAGTTATCTTTCGTGGTGAAGTTTGCGTTGCCTTTGCCGTTCCCATGCATGGCTTGAAATATATATACCAATTTGTCATCTCCGAACTTTATTTTTTGAAGCAAGCTCGGTTATTGTAACAACCTAGATTATATCAAATCCCTGCAAGCCCTGCACTGCCATGCTGAAAGGCTAATTTTTAATTTGCCGCGAGACACACCATCAGTACAAGTTATGGAACTCACACAATGGGACTCGATTTATGACGTGTATAAACGAAGTCTTGTCAAACTAATCTATAACATAGCCAGCGAATAAAATGCCCGCAATGATTTCGGATTTAATTGTATGGCGTAATAGTCCGTATAAACTAAGAGGACATAATAAGGCCGTCGTTCCACGATTTTCCACTTATTTCATAAAAATTCTGTTTGTTACAGAGGAGTTGTACTGTGGAACTGTGTTTAAGAATATTTTAATAATTCTTGTAATTTTAAACAAGTTTATTCAAAAGCAAAATCTAGTCCGATGTTTAGGGAGATCAGATTTGCGATAAAGTAAATTAATTTCCTATGTTTCATTCATTTTTCAGTAGGTAATTAGATAATTAGATACACGAAGGATTTTACTTTACTTTACTTTACCTCAAAAAAGGACTTCTGGCTTTAAATAATGCATCTAGGGAGGCTCAAGTAAAGGACATATGAGTTCAGTCTGTGCCAAGAGAGCACCTGTTTAAAATAGGATGACCCACCCTCAGGTTTGGATCAAAATTGACGGACTTTACTGAGCACACTCGTCAACTGAAGTTGTCTCGAGTCTTGCGGTCACAGTGGCTATTTTACCACTAATAATCGCATATTCCCACAGACGATCATAAGAGGCATATATTTTAGTTAATGGGTTATCAATTATAGTAGGGCGTCAAAGGAATCGGACTTAGTATTGAAAATATCTTGCGGTAGCTGTCTTAATAAATGATGCTTTTTGGTTTGAATAGTCTAGCTGTATCAACAAAAAGATATAAAGAATTGATTTGGTGAGCTTATGGGCGCATGAAAAGGTTGACAATTCAGAAGGAAATGTAATTTGTGAATATCATACGTATACCGCAATATTGAAACTGAGTAAGATTAACGATGGTTACAACTAAAAAAAAAAAAAGGAACGTCACTTAAGTGTCTAGCCTTCCTGCACTGGAGAACTAATTGTGGACGCTGTAAACTGAAATGAAAAAAACTAACGCATTTTTTAAGAGAAAAAACTATTGGAGCAGAGCAGAGAACCAACAAACTCAACCCACACAGTGCTCTCACCACTGCGCCATATCTGCACCCCTAAAGTAATTCGTAATTTAAAGGTATTTACTTACGTCGTCCCATTATCGCAAGCGTTAAAAACACGAAAACGATTGTGTTGACAAATGCCATGTCCTTTTCTAAACACGGTCCGATTAGTGATATGGTAACTACTTGCTCAGTGTTGTGTAATGTGACGGTTTCGTAACTGCTTGGCATATAAAATTCAATTACGAATGCTCGTATATACAATAGCTTTATCATATTAGTGTTAAAAGCAATTAATTTCGGTGATTTTAAACTGTGTCAAAAGCCCATTACCCAGAACTGTCTACCTCTCTCACTTGGCCTCGGTCTATCAGCCATCCGTATTGTCTAAATTTATAATACAGGTCCCACCAAATTATGGCACAATTCCTCTAATTGATCTGAAACCAAGATTGCTCGCGCTTAATGCAAAATCGCGGAACGTGTAGAAACAAAATGCCACTACGTCAATTTTTTCCCCGTAATCTGTAATCATGGATCGTGTGAGAAACACAATACCGCCATGTCTATTTTTTTTCTCGCAAAACTGATGTAGCAATAGCCGTCCTAAAGACAAATATATCGAAAACAGATGGGCCGCATTCCACAGCAGATCAAGATTTGTGGGTTGGGGACTTCTGTCTTTGATCTTTTTATTGTCAAATAGTGAACATTGCGAAAATGTGATCCTTTTTCTCGACCGATATTGTAGAGTTTGTTTCCCATGACATGCACCGTACAGAGTTACTGCCCCATGTCCTCTGGAGATGGATGTACAGCCAGGGCTAGCAGGAAGATGGAACTGATGAGTGATTTCGTTGACCACCACTGATCAACCCGATAAACGTAACGAAAATATAACTGTTTCGAATCTTTTCAATGCCAAGTTCGAGTGGTTGGTCACTAAGAAAAATAGACTCGGGGAAAATGTGAGCTTTCGGACCTCGGGTAAATTTTAACCATACCAGGGATATATTAACAACTTAGATATTTCCGTGATACTTCTGCCTAATGTGGTATTTTCTTGGTCAGTTGAGTACACAATCAAAATTTGTCGCTGGATTCAGAATATCATTCAGTTAATGGGTTAAGCCATAAGATCCTCATCTTGACTCAATGAGTCTACATCTCCCAGGGCATCAGTGCTACCTTATCGCTGCACGAGTTCGAACTTAATTTAATTAAGTCAATTGATAACCGAGACTCGGTGAACCAAAATTAGAAACGCAATATCCCAGGTCCAACTTTTTAATAATAAATAAAAGCAATAACCGAGCTTACTTCGAGTAAATAAAGTTCAAATATGACAAATTGGGATGTCTTCTTCAAGCCTGGCTGAACGGCAAAGACAACGCAAAGACAACTTTTCCCTATTCGATTTTTCCTTCCCGTTTACGTTACACAATGTCAGTATCAGGCTAAATATCCTACAGATGGATTGGAAAGAGTTGTTGCGAATATAGAGGAATCTTTGTTTACATTTCTTTGTCTCATGAGCATTACGCCACCGTTTCAGGCTAAGCTATAAGCCAATATTACAAAACAATTTTCACAAGTGACCACATCCTGATACAAACGAGAATACTTATATTATTATTATTAAAAGTGCACTGCATAATGTCCAATCTCTGAAACTTTGGGCACAATTTATACCAGATAATCTATGAGTAATCATGCGAGCCTCCTTAACCAAATGATATTATTGTTGTCCCGCGTTGTAGTTGCCGTAGCCGTAGCCGTAGCCAGCGTCGTCTTTTTTTTTTAATTCGTTATTGTCTAAAAAAAATTATGCGTTGCAATTGTTTAGAGCGAGTTTCAATCGAGTGTCGTAAAACTAAAATCACAGTAATTACTTCGGCCAATCAAAAAGGATGGATACAATCCAATAAACCAATCAAACTCGAAGTAATTACACGTAGCCAACTCAAAGCGCGGTAAAATGTACACGCACGAGGCACGATTGGTTTTGGTTTCACTTCTGACTAGTTAACAAAGTGGCCCGAGAATTTTGAACCAATCACTGAGTGAAGTAATGCAAAACCAAAGCAATTCGCTAATTATTTTCGACAGTCAATTGAAAACAGCTTTATCAACCAGTTAAAAGGAAAACCAACCAAGACGCAATTTTTCCCGCACTTTAAGCAATTTAAATGGAATGTGTACAAATTCGCATTGGCCCATTCTGCGGTTTGCACCTGCTGTGATTGGCCGAAGTAGTTACTTCGGTGTATCAATCTTTTATGACACTTAATTGAACTCTGTAAAGATAGTTAGAAATTTATATAACAGAAATTTGTTGAGCTTTATTTTTGGCCCTTTGTCAGATCAAATGCTGATTCTATGAAAAGCTAACACTCGAAACCAGCCTCGTTCCCAGGGCTTTTCTCCGCCGAGAGTGGCGGTCGAAAGAAAGACCTGAGAACGAGGTTGACTCGAAACGGCAGCTTACAAATCATTGTTACGGTAGCTAATTTCCCTTTATCTACCCACCGATGCAGCACCAAAGTTTCTTTCGAAATAATCTCTATCATCAAGACTATGATTCCCGCTTAGTCAAGTGAGTCAAAACGAAACCTCCAAAAAGGACTTCTGGCTTTAAATAATGCATCTAGGGAGGCCCCAAGTGAAGGACATATGCAATCAGTCTGTTACGAGGCCAAGAGAGCACTTTCCTGCCAGCAGAGGTCCTTTTTCTTTTGCGTTAGCTTGGCTGACGATTACGGGAAAAGAGATACGTCAAACCTCACCGTGTTGAACACGCGCGGCGGTAACTTAGCGACCGAATTCTCATGTGATACGTCACATGTCGTACGGTCTCACTTAACAATAGCAGAATTACTGTTGAGGAATGGGCGATACACAGCGGAAGCAAGTCACAGTCAACAAACATATCATGGAGCAAGCGTTTTGAACAGGCACTGTGCAAGGTCGTGGAAGGCGGTTGTATCAACGGTGAGTTTTGACCCATGGCAGAAGCGTCTTTTCTTATACTCGTCAGCTCAGCGAACGCAAGAAGAAAAGAGACGGTCACCTCTGCTAACAGGGAAAGAGATTCAAGAAAAGGGTAGAGAACAAATCCACCGTATATGGGCCTCTCCCAATAATAATTTCTCTTTCAATCTAAATAATTAGACCGTGATCAAGATGAGGGGCAGACACTTACTTGGTTATCATTGGTTGCGCTACCATCACGAGATCAAAATGACTTTTACAGCACCGCGCAAAGCTTAAAATAGATTGAAAAAACTATCATGGGGTATGGGGATTTGTTCTCTCTTGACGAGGCTGATCTGCAACAGACAGAGCTTAACAACATAAGCAAGCTTAATAGTTTCCGTATTCTCTACTCTTTCTCCAAAAGTGGGGATTCTATTCTTTAGTGAACTCGCGGATTGCGGTTTAGCATGTAAGGTGACATACAGATGGGGGAGTCAAGTAAAGCTATGATCCTCGCAGTTATGGACGCAATTTTAGCAATTGCGTCGAGACGCATGGAAAATTCAGGACTTCAACGGGGCCTGAATCCGTGACCTCGCGATA
>NC_090878.1:16186273-16188773 GCF_036669935.1 Montipora foliosa | reverse complement strand
ATCTTTTATGAATAAAGAGAAAGGTCATGATGTTTTGTCAAAAGAAAGAAATTGATCACGTGCTAGGCGTTACCATAAAGGTGCACCTGATCACCTTGTGTCAACTGAATGAACTACGGGAAAGAATGTTAATCGTTTGTCGTTTTCAGAGTAGAATAACGTACTTTTTAGCCAAGAAACTTCCGTCGTTGGTTTTTAAATTTTGTTGTAATATTTAACTGAATATTTAGATTTCATCTGTCGGGTCAAGAAGCCTTTTTTGCCGGGTTCCTGAGAAACGTTTCTATTTTGACTTCAGGGTGAAATATTTACACAATCGAGAGGTTGCGTGGCCATGTAATTGAAAATCTAAACATCTATGAGATACAAAAACAGACTTGCGAATTATCGCAAATCACAATGCTGACAAGCACAAAAGCAGAAGAAATGGTTAAGTGAATGTGAAGTTTGTTACTATCTGAATGTTTTTGGGTTAGAGTAAAGTGATATATGGTCATGCAAATTATGTAATTTCACGACCCTAAAAATTCGCAAAAAGCGTGAGTTTCGTGTAAACAATCTTCGCAGTAGCAAGTCGTAGCAATAAATTGGATTAACCAAGGAGTTAAAGAAATATTGTTGGCTTCCCAAATAAATTTCATCTTACAGTACAATGACAAAATCATTTGTCAGAGAAATAAAATTCCTGTCTCCTCGCGTATCACATTTCAACGCACGTATGCAAATTTGTTAACTCATTTTCACCGCGATTCCGGCGAAATTTTTCTTCTTTGATAACGGCTCGACGGGCGACAGATTGTTGTCGAGGTCCATTACTCGTCCCTTTTAAGATTCCAGATTTTTTTTTTCAGCGCCTGTCTTGTTCAGTATCCAATTGACTTTCCATTATTGAGCTCCATAAGGATATATTTTCGCTTTTATTATTTCTTTCGCTTTTATTCGTTATACGTTTTTATCCGTTGAAGACAGCAGTTCAGTCTGTCGAAAGCTCATAGTCTTTTTAAAACTTTTTACCAGAGAACGCTTATACTTATTTCTTATCATGAATCCTGGTAACGGATCTTCACTATTTTTAGGGTATATTTTGTTTATAGATACATGACTTTCGACGCCATCGCCGGTTAAGTTAATCATTCTACTGTGTCCACCAGAGAAAACTGCGCATTTCCCCCTACCCTCTCGATCCTAAGAAAATACGCGCAAAAGGCTCTATGCACAAAGACACCACTTAGCAGGGGAGTGACAGGCAAGACTTTTACCGACACGGAAAAAAAGAAAAAAAACGAAAAAAATAAAATACAATAAAACCTACAAATGAAACGCAGATTCCGACTTGGTTTGCCATACTGGCAACCCAGTAAATGTATCCTCATGGAGCTCAAGAATGGAAGGTCAATTGGATGAACAAGACAGCGTTGAAAAATAAATATCTGGATTTTAAGCGACGGGTAATGGTCTTCGACTACAATTTTATTTTTCGCCTTTGGATATCAAGTGAGCTTTGTTTCTAATATTTTACTAACTTGGTATTATATAAATGCTTCTGTTATGCCAAGGGGTATATTTTTTAGGTCACCCATCCAGATACTAACCCCGCCGGACAGGAAGGGCTTCAGTAAACGTTTGTACTACAAAGCTGTCAGATGCTCAGAGTGCACGCTTAAACTTGTGCTGGAAAGAAGTAGTGAGGGAACTTGAAAATGATCAACATGTCGTCAGCCCAGAAGCCAATGTTTCTCCATTCCCTTTTATTTTCTTCAATCTTTCTGGGTTCAGTACTTTGCTAGTAACACACATGTCTTCTCAGGGGGCTATTTACCTAAGACTTCTACCATGGCACTACAATGATATACAATACCAAAACAATATCGTGCACTGTTAGAGCTACATATTACGAAAAGACAACTTGAATCTCCCAGAAGACAACACGCAGCTCAGTTGACAATATGGAATAAATTGCTGTGTTACTTCACTACCACACGTAAGCAATGCGTGTCTATTTTCTCTAAAGATGACAGGAATTTCTTCTTTCTGACAAATGATTAATTAATAGGTCGGTAGACAGTTTTTTTAACCTCAGAAAAGGATCTGTTTCGTCGTATGAACGTGTGATCCAAAGGGTTACTGCTGGTATGACTTCTGGGTGACCTCTTAAATGGTCTTAATTACCTTCGACTTGAAAAAATTGCCTGGAACGCCGCACGTGCCACGGGCAACACAGTGTACGCTCACGAAGCGTCTAGTTAGTAATTACCCTGACTGTGAGATTTTGTAATTTTTGCCGCTTATCATTCACTTGCCCACTCAAACAGTCCCAGACCGGACTGTAATAATCAAAATGATGTGTTAATGTTAAAGCATTATAAATTTGGATCGCAGTGATTTGCTGAGATAAAGCGCCCTATACGTTTAAAGCCCGCAGAAACTTCCCTGCATATTTCGTCAGTGTGATTCAGTGACCACGAAAGCCGATATTGATGGTAAGACCGATGGATTTAGT
>NC_090878.1:16176273-16181273 GCF_036669935.1 Montipora foliosa | reverse complement strand
GATATTATTGGTTGAAAGAGGATTCGGAAATAATCGTGCTGCACGTGCCAGTTTGTCGTACTCTGCAAAAAAACAACACGAAATAACCATCATCCTCTATCTTTTTTTTCTTCAAAACCGTCCACACCAATCCAGTTTTATGATACTCCGTTCTTGTTCGAGTGCATTGTTGAGTTATGTAAGGACTTGGGAAGTTTTAATAACACGAGAGGAGTACGGCTAGTGCTTCTAGCACTTCCAAGGTAGGAGAGTGCAAAAGAGAAAGCAACCGAATCCATTGACGAAAAACAGCCATAAATTCCTTCCAATGACTCCAATCGCATCAAAATTTCACGTGGGCAGTAACATAACACATCCATTGTAGGTTTCAGGGGACCATAAATTTGGCGAGGGAATTATTCCTTAATAAAAAACATATTCTTTTTTCGTCGAGATCCATCGAAAAAGGCTTAACTCTAATTCCTCCTGCCACACTTGTTTCGATTTGGCTTAGCGCCCAGGGCCTATGAGTTAGTGTTGAGCCAAATTACACGAGATTAGAAAAGCCCATAGAGCGGTATAAAGTTTGCCTTAAGAATTCACGCGAATACATCATTGACTTTCTGGGCCTGAAAGATCATGCAAAAAAAGTTCGGTATAGGTTCCCTTGACTAAAAATTGTATCGCAACCACCTTAAGGAAGGCTCGGCAACAAAAGACCCAAACATCAATCGTACTTCTGTTGAATGCGATAGGCAGCCTTGTTAAAAAAATTAGAACGCGTTAATTCAGATGACAAAGAACACATCCATATGAAAACATTGCTAACAACAAAAGTAGAGATCTACGTGCCGTGCCCTATTTTAAGCTCGAGACTTTCAGCGCTCTACAATACGCCCAAGACTTTGGCACGATAGCAAAGGGGTCTCTCAAAAGAGTTAGTAAATGAGCCGCAAACTACTACACTCATCCATCGTCACATTACCCTGTACCACAAACGGGTATGTTGCTCGCTGACTTAAACTTTATGTCTCCACCACCTTCTGAAACGCTCCCAAGCCGGGTCGCTAAGCCAAATCGAAACGGATTAGAGTCAAACCTATTTCGATGGATCTCGACGGAAACGAGTGTGATTATTATTCAGGAATAATTCCCTCACCAAGTTAATGGTCCCCTGAAACCTACAATGGATGTGTTCTGTTACTATCTGCCGTTGTCCACTTGAAGTTCTGATGCGATCGGAGCCATTGGAACGAATTTATGGCTGTTTGCCGTCAATGGATTCGGTCGCTTCCTCTCTTGCACTCTTGTAAGATAAAATAGAGAGAGGAGCAACTGGAACGCAAACTTAACGAAATTGCTTCAAATCGTCGATCGCGACCTGGAAACCACAAAAGACACGGAAGGAACTACAGAGGAGTTCAGGTGAGAAAATTCTATTGAAAAATCACTCCAGATTTTGCCTTCCAATTCGACACATTTTTCCCATACAAACCTTTCTAATTTCACCATTATCGGAATAAACGGTCATGTTGTTATGATGTTCAAATTATGTCACGCGCGAATCGTATAGCTTGGGTCACCAGTGGTTTTTAAAAGGGAATCTTCGCAGATCTCATTGTTTATATTGTGTTTCATTAACATGCGAGTTTGCACACAGAAGTCATCACCCTATAGCTATTTACAAATTGACTTAAGAAGGTAAAATGATTTTTTAATCTTTAAGTTAGTGTTTGGAAAGTTTGAATGCCATGTTTGAACGCGCCATACAAATCTGCGTATTTAATGATAAATAAATAAATATGCATGGTATGCACGTGCGTTTCACATTTTGATATTTTTTTTGGCTTCTCAGTTAAAATCGTCTTTTTCAGTCTCGGGATTCATAATGACTCATTCAACCTGGGGAAAATTTTATACATCGCTTCAACCCCTAAAATGACTACAAACGTACCTTGAATATTGACGAATGGACAGCCAGGCTGTTTATGACCACCATTCGGGTAAAAATCGGCGTCACCCATGTTCAAAGTGGTGCCAGCAAACCCCGCATCAGTGTGTATGACGTCCACAAATGTCGCATCATTTTTGTCCAGGCGATACTCTTTCTTCGCCTTGTTAAAATGCGGGCCAGCGGGATCTAAACCTGGGTTTTGTCATGAAAACAACAAATAAGGTGTGAGTAACAAGCGCCGTTTGGGGAGCGAGACGTGACAGCAAATACAACTTGAAGGGAACTTCAACTCCAGAAAAAAAAAAAAAAAAAAAAGACAACTTTAAACCGTTGGATATAACAGTTACAAGCAGATCCGTTCGAAAATGCACACACCGGAGAGAAATAATTTCGAAAATTATTCCTTACTGGCTTTCAGATTTCGCTGTTGTTCGCTTTCGTTTATCGACCAGGCATTTTCGTCTCCAAGTACAGAGTAAAATGGTATGATAGCTTTTACAGCTTTGACCTGTAATGATATCGCGGCTCCTGCATAATTTGGTTCAAATTAATTTGCCTTATGTTAAAAAGGTTGCAAGGCTTAAAGCGGAACAAAGTAAGGACAGCCTCGCTCTCATTCAGAACCTAGGCTACTCAGCCGCAACCTTAAAATAATTTATTTACTCATACCAGTTATTCGACCAAGTGTAACACGATGCTCTTTCAAATAACTCCCAGCATATCCAGCAACATGCGCCCCAAGGCTAAAGCCCACGATATAGAAACGCTCTCCCAAACTGGGACCACCATTGTTCTGGGACATCAGGAACATTGCAAGAACAGCAATCTGTCTACCAATGAGCCGAGTGTTTTCCGCCGCTTGGAAATAAAATGTAGCTGCACCCTTAGACCAGTCAACCAAAATCACATTGCAGTCTACCGCATCTAGTAACGCGTCCTTCATTGGCTTCATCCATGGACTGGCGGCGACACTCTCTGAGACAAGAGACAACAAGTAATAAAATGACAAAGTTTGGGCATGCCTTTAATCGCTGCTGTAATGTATTGGGCCGCTAAGTATGTTGGGATAGGAAAAACCATGTGCTTTTGATAGCGGCGGCCATGCTACGTTTGCAATGAAATTTGTTTGTTTGTTTGTTTGTTTGGATACTTTATTACTCTCGGGAATACTACTTTGGCGACGAGGAGAAACGAAAAGCAATGGAAAAGAGCGTGTTACCGAAATTTGATTGTTTATCTGATCCAGCGACGATTGGTCCCCGATGGAAGGGGTGGTTAACTTCATTCGAACTGTGCGCGGACGGGAAAGGGCTTATTATAAGCGAAGGAACCACAGCAGCAACTAAACAGCGGCGACGTGCAATGTTACTCCACCTGCAAGGGGAAGATCCCTGATTTAAGCATCGGCCATGCCTATGACTATGAACTACACGATCGCGATGCTGAGCAGAAAGCTAAGAGTAAAGCTTACGCAGACATACACCGCAGGGCTAGCCCTTCCAGCATTGAACTGGGTGATGAAGTGCTTGTCCAACAAGACAAGACTAACAAACTCAGCACAGCATTTAACCCAAATCCCTGTAAGGTTGTCAGCAAGACTGGGAACAGCCTCGTTGTAGAGAGTCCAACAGGGAACCAGTATTCCAGAAACACAAGTCATGTGAAGCAATACATTAGAGAGGGAGATCCCACACTCCAACAAGGGTCAGACTCTGTGTAAACACCCCCCACACCCCAGCAGGAACTAGACCTTGCGCCATCACCTTACCAACCAACCGTACCAGAATCGACTGCCGGGCTGCTGAATAGAGGGGAGTGCCCCAATCTGCAGGAGAATGGTGGAGCGGCATCAGAACCATCAAGGAATCAGAGACCACAGAGGACAAGGAGATTGCCAGAGAGATTAAGAGATTATGTTGTTAATTTTCTTTGGGGACCATGAACACTAATTCTCTCTCTTCAGAACTATATACAGTTTGAACATTTAAGTTTTAGAAGAAGAGACTTCATCGTTAGTATAGTTGACTTTATTGTTCGTGGAGATTTCTTTATTCTTGTAAGAGAGCATTTTTCTGAGGATAGGGGAGATGTAATGTATTGGGCCGCTAAGTATGTTGGCATAGAAAAAACCATGTGCTTTTGATAGCAGCGGCCATGTTAGGTTTGCAATGAAATTGGTTGAGTTAAATCTGTTTGTTTGGATACTTTATCACTCTCGGGAATACTACAGCTGCCTTTAAGATAAATAGGGAATTTGAATGGCTGAAAAACGACCGGAAAGGTTTGGGTTTCGAATAACGCAAGGGAGTTTTCTATGAATACGTAAATGAAGATATCCCACCCATGATAAATCATTGTTTGGCTTTCTATTTGAATAAAAAAAATAAGCAAATCGGAAATCTTTATGTTTTCCTTGTTAATATTTTCTACTTGAAAATATAAAACAGATGTAACTTTTGTGTAAGCGAATGCTACATAAAATAATTTTGAATGATTTTATAGTAGCTCTAAAAAAAAAAAACGTACCTTTAAACCCATGAACAACGAAAATTGTTTCATGGCGCAGGATGTTGTAATTAGAAGCGGCCAGCTTATTTTTGTTTTCATCGTCAATAGTTTGAGGGATTTCCCGGTTTTGCCTTGTGAACAGGTAAAACGCTGTATTTATCTTAGACGGGCTCTGTGGCAACCGCCAAGGATCTGCAGTGTTCTTGAAACAACCATACTTGGTGTAACAGACTGAACGTTGAAAAAACCCTTGAAGAAACCCTTGAAAAAAAAAAAAACAAAACAAAACAAAACAAACTATTTTTTGAAATTTCGTCAAAATAGGAAATACCACTTTCCGCGAGAAAGAGCAGCTCAATTAAAGAGGATCGTCAAAATGTTATGTACTGACCAATTAAATCAGTTAACTAATCGTGTTCCCATTTTCACACCAATAAACACAAAACATCTTTTTATCCAACTTTGAATGGCCTCAACTCTTGAGTAAACCCCCAGCGCTAGCGTGGGCTTTACTGCTGTAGTAGTACTCGCTAAAATAATTAAATTGTTCACCCGTTCA
>NC_090878.1:16168773-16171273 GCF_036669935.1 Montipora foliosa | reverse complement strand
GTTCCTTATTCGCGAGCACAAACCGTGTCTGAATATCCAAAGTGACTCGATAAAGGCAAAACTTTTCACCTAGCCTCTAGGGACTTTGAACGTAATCTTGAACATTAATATTCGAGCTATCTGTAAAATATCATATTTGACCTGATGATGGTGTCATGAGGACACCGAAACGTTGTCTTTAATAAGTATGTTTCTGCCCGTAATTTTTATCATCAAATATTTTAGTTAATGCGTAATCATATATCGAAGGGCTTAATTAAAGGGAATCAAACTCAGTATTGAAAATAGCTTGTGGTAGTTGAGTCTTAATAAATGATATTTTTCGGCTTGAATCCGATTCGTCTTTGTCAACATATATGTACCTATGAAAAAGTCGATTTGGTGAGCTTACAGACGCATTAAAAGGTTTATAATTCCGCACGAATGCTATTATTATATTAATGTCATACGTATACCGCAATATTGAAACTAAATTAGATTAACGATAGTAAAAAAATAAGTTACTCGTAACTGAATGCTATCTACTTACCCTGTCCCATTGTTACAAGTGTTAAAAACACGAAAACGACTGTGTTGCAATTGGCGACTGCCATTCTCTAAACACGTTCCGATTAGTGATATGACCACTGCTTCCTTAGTGTCGTGAAATGAGACAGTTCGTAACTGCTTGGCGTATGTTAATTAACAATTAGACCCGTAGCCCGCAAGGTCCACGGGCCAATAGCCTATGAGGCGAAGCCAAATCGGCTATTGACCCGTGGCCCTTGAGGGCGAAGGGTCTAATTGTTTTAGTATCACCCAACTAGTCGGGCAGAAAAAGCAATAATAAAGTTAACAAATGCAAGTTGAAGAAATATTTATTTGGGAATAAAACGAAAGAAAGGGTCACGCTTTTCGCTACTCGAGAACTGTTACTAATATTCTTCTAGTAGCGTAGCCAATCAAAATTCAGCATTTGCATTAGTCCACTAGTTGGGTGATACTAATTACAAATACTCGTAGAATAGCTATTACAAGACGCCTAGAAGGGCGTATCCGTGGGCTGCACAAACAATTAACACAAACTGTCCAGTACAGTGAACTACAACTGCAAGTGAAGTTCGGAAAATGGGAAGAGATTACCAGATAAATCTGTAATTTAAAGGTGGCTCCAACCAGCTTCAACACTTGAAAGGAACGTTCCTATTAGAAGGATTGACACTAAAGCACTTTATCACTTCACATCAATGATGTTATGGTATCATATCAAACACCGACTATTGCTGAAAAGATTCGGTCATTTTGGTGACGTAAAAAGTTACCGTGGCAAAAGGAAAGCCATGTAAAAGCACCTTACGTTTTGGATTTAGCAGCTCATATCTCAAAAACGTGAAAATGTGAAAATGTGATCAGCATGCCAGAATGAAACTTTCTGCAAAGTTAAAAAAAAAAAGAATTGTGGAGCAGATTTAGAGCCACCTTAAATAATTGAAAATTTAAGGTGGTTCTGAATCCGCTTGACAGAACTTTTTAAATTGTGCAGAGAGTTTTATCTTCGTCTGATGATAACTTTTGTGCAATAAAAAATTGGGGTCACTCAAGTCGTTTTTCGGAGATGAGCAACTAAAGCCAAAATATAGGGTGTTTTTGCGAGTCTTTCCTGCTTCCATGGTAACTGTTTACGTCACAAAAATGACTCCATCTCGTTGAGCAATAATTGATGTCTCACATGGTACCCTAACATTGCCCTTACGTGATAAAGTGTTGTAGTGCCAATCCTTCTAATAACAAGGTCTCTTGAAAGAAGTTCGAATCATCTTGCCAACGTTCGCCGAGTCATGAAGGGTCAAGTTCGAGTGGTTGGTCACTTAGAAAAATAGTATTTTGCTCTAATTAATGGGGAAAATGTGACATTTCGGACCTCGGTTCAATTTTAAGATAAAGAGGGATATATTAAGACCTTCGAAATTTCCGTGACACTTCTGCCTGATTTGATATCTTCTTGGACGATGGAGGTGACAATCATATTGATCGCTGGATTCAGAAGAGCATTCAGTTATTAGATACAGATTTAAGACAATAAGATCCTCATCTTAACTCAGTGAGACTACATATTCCATGGTATGCTACCTTATCGCCCCACAAGTTCGAACTTAATATAAGTCAAGATCAGTTTCTGATAACTAACCGAGACACCGTAAACAAAAAAATAGAAACGCAAAATCCGAGGTCCAAACTTTAACAATAAATATAAGCAATAACCGAGCTTGCTTCAAAAAATAAAGTTCGGAGATGACAAATTGGTATATTTATTTCAAGCCATGCATGGGAACGGCAAAGGCAACGCAAACTTCACCACGAAAGATAACTTTGCCCTATCCATTTTTTTTTCCCATCCCGTTCGAAAGAGTCGTTTTGAATACAGGAATATTTCTTTCATTAGCATTAGCCAATCGTTTTCTAACCTATAAGCCAATATTAAAACTGCATCGGATAATGAAATTTTCAGCACAGTTTACCA
>NC_090878.1:16158773-16163773 GCF_036669935.1 Montipora foliosa | reverse complement strand
ACTGTCTACCTCTCTCACTTGGCCTCGGTCTATCAGCCATCCGTATTGTCTAAATTTATAATACAGGTCCCACCAAATTATGGCACAACTTCTCTAATTGATCTGAAACCAAGATTGCTCGCGCTTAATGCAAAATCGCGGAACGTGTAGAGACAAAATGCCACTACGTCAATTTTTTCCCCGTAATCTGTAATCATGGATCGTGTGAGAAACACAATACCGCCATGTCTATTTTTTTTCTCGCAAAACTGATGTAGCAATAGCCGTCCTAAAGACAAATATATCGAAAACAGATGGGCCGCATTCCACAGCAGATCAAGATTTGTGGGTTGGGGACTTCTGTCTTTGATCTTTTTATTGTCAAATAGTGAACATTGCGAAAATGTGATCCTTTTTCTCGACCGATATTGTAGAGTTTGTTTCCCATGACATGCACCGTACAGAGTTACTGCCCCATGTCCTCTGGAGATGGATGTACAGCCAGGGCTAGCAGGAAGATGGAACTGATGAGTGATTTCGTTGACCACCACTGATCAACCCGATAAACGTAACGAAAATATAACTGTTTCGAATCTTTTCAATGCCAAGTTCGAGTGGTTGGTCACTAAGAAAAATAGACTCGGGGAAAATGTGAGCTTTCGGACCTCGGGTAAATTTTAACCATACCAGGGATATATTAACAACTTAGATATTTCCGTGATACTTCTGCCTAATGTGGTATTTTCTTGGTCAGTTGAGTACACAATCAAAATTTGTCGCTGGATTCAGAATATCATTCAGTTAATGGGTTAAGCCATAAGATCCTCATCTTGACTCAATGAGTCTACATCTCCCAGGGCATCAGTGCTACCTTATCGCTGCACGAGTTCGAACTTAATTTAATTAAGTCAATTGATAACCGAGACTCGGTGAACCAAAATTAGAAACGCAATATCCCAGGTCCAACTTTTTAATAATAAATAAAAGCAATAACCGAGCTTACTTCGAGTAAATAAAGTTCAAAGATGACAAATTGGGATGTCTTTTTCAAGCCTGGCTGAACGGCAAAGACAACGCAAAGACAACTTTTCCCTATTCGATTTTTTCCTTCCCGTTTACGTTACACAATGTCAGTATCAGGCTAAATATCCTACAGATGGATTGGAAAGAGTTGTTGCGAATATAGAGGAATCTTTGTTTACATTTCTTTGTCTCATGAGCATTACGCCATGGTTTCAGGCTAAGCTATAAGCCAATATTACAAAACAATTTTCACAAGTGACCACATCCTGATACAAACGAGAATACTTATATTATTATTATTAAAAGTGCACTGCATAATGTCCAATCTCTGAAACTTTGGGCACAATTTATACCAGATAATCTATGAGTAATCATGCGAGCCTCCTTAACCAAATGATATTATTGTTGTCCCGCGTTGTAGTTGCCGTAGCCGTAGCCGTAGCCAGCGTCGTCTTTTTTTTTTAATTCGTTATTGTCTAAAAAAAAAAAAAAAAGGCGAAAATAATTATGCGTTGCAATTGTTTAGAGCGAGTTTCAATCGAGTGTCGTAAAACTAAAATCACAGTAATTACTTCGGCCAATCAAAAAGGATGGATACAATCCAATAAACCAATCAAACTCGAAGTAATTACACGTAGCCAACTCAAAGCGCGGTAAAATGTACACGCACGAGGCACGATTGGTTTTGGTTTCACTTCTGACTAGTTGACAAAGTGGCCCGAGAATTTTGAACCAATCACTGAGTGAAGTAATGCAAAACCAAAGCAATTCGCTAATTATTTTCGACAGTCAATTGAAAACAGCTTTATCAACCAGTTAAAAGGAAAACCAACCAAGACGCAATTTTTCCCGCACTTTAAGCAATTTAAATGGAATGAGTACAAATTCGCATTGGTCCATTCTGCGGTTTGCACCTGCTGTGATTGGCCGAAGTAGTTACTTCGGTGTATCAATCTTTTATGACACTTAATTGAACTCTGTAAAGATAGTTAGAAATTTATATAACAGAAATTTGTTGAGCTTTATTTTTGGCCCTTTGTCAGATCAAATGCTGATTCTATGAAAAGCTAACACTCGAAACCAGCCTCGTTCCCAGGGCTTTTCTCCGCCGAGAGTGGCGGTCGAAAGAAAGACCTGAGAACGAGGTTGACTCGAAACGGCAGCTTACAAATCATTGTTACGGTAGCTAATTTCCCTTTATCTACCCACCGATGCAGCACCAAAGTTTCTTTCGAAATAATCTCTATCATCAAGACTATGATTCCCGCTTAGTCAAGTGAGTCAAAACGAAACCTCCAAAAAGGACTTCTGGCTTTAAATAATGCATCTAGGGAGGCCCCAAGTGAAGGACATATGCAATCAGTCTGTTACGAGGCCAAGAGAGCACTTTCCTGCCAGCAGAGGTCCCTTTTCTTTTGCGTTAGCTTGGCTGACGATTACGGGAAAAGAGATACGTCAAACCTCACCGTGTTGAACACGCGCGGCGGTAACTTAGCGACCGAATTCTCATGTGATACGTCACATGTCGTACGGTCTCACTTAACAATAGCAGAATTACTGTTGAGGAATGGGCGATACACAGCGGAAGCAAGTCACAGTCAACAAACATATCATGGAGCAAGCGTTTTGAACAGGCACTGTGCAAGGTCGTGGAAGGCGGTTGTATCAACGGTGAGTTTGACCCATGGCAGAAGCGTCTTTTCTTATACTCGTCAGCTCAGCGAACGCAAGAAGAAAAGAGACGGTGACCTCTGCTAACAGGAAAGAGATTCAAGAAAAGGGTAGAGAACAAATCCACCGTATATGGGCCTCTCCCAATAATAATATCTCTTTCAATCTAAATAATTAGACCGTGATCAAGATGAGGGGCAGACACTTACTTGGTTATCATTGGTTGCGCTACCATCACGAGATCAAAATGACTTTTACAGCACCGCGCAAAGCTTAAAATAGATTGAAAAAACTATCATGGGGTATGGGGATCTGTTCTCTCTTGACGAGGCTGATCTGCAACAGACAGAGCTTAACAACATAAGCAAGCTTAATAGTTTCCGTATTCTCTACTCTTTCTCCAAAAGTGGGGATTCTATTCTTTAGTGAACTCGCGGATTGCGGTTTAGCATGTAAGGTGACAAACAAATGGGGGAGTCAAGTAAAGCTATGATCCTCGCAGTTATGGACGCAATTTTAGCAATTGCGTCGAGAAGCATGAAAAATTCAGGACTTCAACGGGGCCTGAATCCGTGACCTAGCGATACCGGTGCAAGGCTCTATTTTTCAGGCTTCTCAACGCAATTGCTGAAATTGCGTCCATAACTGCGAGGATCATAGGTTTACTTGATTTCATGTCCTCAGTTCAGTATATGATTCATTTCATATATCATTTCGTTCGTTAGATAAGGTGTGTCCTCCTTTTGCCAGCGTATAAAGAGGTCTTAACATGTTCAGATGCCATAACAATGTCAGCGCCTCCTGTTCAGGTTTTCAAAGGGCCTATAGTGTTGGAGTGTACTAAACTGAAAAAGACCAATTCCGCTAAAGTGATAACGCCAGTTGAAAAACCTGAGTTCTTCGAATGATACTAAAATCCGAATAATTACGAATACTTACCACATAATGGTTTCTTCTTGTTTACGTTTAATTGGAATTTACTCTATTTTCATTTCGCTTCTCGTATCCCTTAGTACACTGCTCACGCAACAAGAAAAGTAACTTCGAAATCGTTAAACAAAAATGCCAAGAACTTGGATGTTGTAGAAAACAAATCTTTCTGTGCGGGCCATCGTTTCTGAGTTATACAAAAACGGCAAACACACTCTCAGGCATTTTGGACCACTTCTTTGGTCCAAAAGTAACCGGGAGTTAAGATCAGCACCTACAATCAGTAACTTTAATTTGAACAAGACGCGACATAAAAGCGTACACTGGGTTGCCTGTGTACGTGTTACACAAAAGAAGGCACTGAATTGGGTGGTATAGTGAACGGCAGGGTTGCAGTTAATTTTTTCAAGTGGTTGGTCCTTAAGAACATGAGGGTCCCCGCATGGCTCACACGTTCATACCTTTTAAAATTAATTTTGTAATATCTTGACCCCATTTAAGCTTTGGTAATAAATTCAGTTTAAAGATAACAAAACACGCCTCTTGAGTAAAATTCACTCGTTTCTTCTTCAGCATATGGGGGAAAAAAAAAGAGTTTTTATTGTATAGCTTCTGAATCGAATTTCTCAATCGAACGATTAATTAATGACAAATCGATCGTAAAAAGACAAACATTTCTGCAGTCTCTGACTTTTATGATGTTTTGTCAAAAGGAAGAAATTGATCACGTGCTAGGCAACAATGATGATGCACGTGATCACCTGTTTTTTTTTTTTTTTTTTTTTTTTTTTTTTTTTTTTTTTTTTTTTTTTTTTTTTTTCTTTTTTTTTTTTTTTTTTTTTTTTTTTGTGTCAACTGAATGAGCATGTTAATCTTTCGTCGTTTTCAGAGTAAAACGTTCTTGGTTGTTTTGTTTTTTTTAATTTTTGTTGTAATAATTTAACTGAATATTTTACATTTCATCTGTCCGATTCCCGCGAATTTTTTATTCTTTCAAATGCATTGTAGTTAGCAAATTATATTATTTCTTGTCAACCGTTGCATCGTTTATGTTCAAATAACCGCAAAAAATTAAAGATTTTTTAACGATCTATCCGTACATTATTTTTCCATAATTTAATATTATCTACCAATATTTGCACACAGTCAAAATCACAAAAAATAGCAACGTCACGCAACCAAATTTAGTCGCAGTGTACCTTTTCGTCGAATTCTAAATGCTTAACTCAGGAATTTTTAGCTACCAGTGAAAATCTTTCTATTTTCGTTAGTCAATCATCCTTTCCAATTTCAGAAAAATCGACCGGTCCGCGAATGTATTTTACGAGTTTTTTGCAATGGGATGTCCAAAGGCCAGTGGATGTTATGCATCATAGGGGGGAGTTTCGGGAAGATCA
>NC_090878.1:16141273-16151273 GCF_036669935.1 Montipora foliosa | reverse complement strand
AGATACTAAACCCCGCCGGACAGGAAGGGCTTCAGTAAACGTTTGTACTACAAAGCTGTCAGATGCTCAGAGTGCACGCTTAAACTTGTGCTGGAAAGAAGTAGTGAGGGAACTTGAAAATGATCAACATGTCGTCAGCCCAGAAGCCAATGTTTCTCCATTCCCTTTTTATTTTCTTCAATCTTTCTGGGTTCAGTACTTTGCTAGTAACACACATGTCTTCTCAGGGGGGCTATTTACCTAAGACTTCTACCATGGCACTACAATGATATACAATACCAAAACAGTATCGTGCACTGTTAGAGCTACATATTACGAAAAGACAACTTGAATCTCCCAGAAGACAACACGCAGCTCAGTTGACAATATGGAATAAATTGCTGTGTTACTTCACTACCACACGTAAGCAATGCGTGTCTATTTTCTCTAAAGATGACAGGATTTCTTCTTTCTGACAAATGATTAATTAATAGGTCGGTAGACAGTTTTTTTTAACCTCAGAAAAGGATCTGTTTCGTCGTATGAACGTGTGATCCAAAGGGTCTCTGCTGGTATGACTTCTGGGTGACCTCTTAAATGGTCTTAATTACCTTCGACTTGAAAAAATTGCCTGGAACGCCGCACGTGCCACGGGCAACACAGTGTACGCTCACGAAGCGTCTAGTTAGTAATTACCCTGACTGTGAGATTTTGTAATTTTTGCCGCTTATCATTCACTTGCCCACTCAAACAGTCCCAGACCGGACTGTAATAATCAAAATGATGTGTTAATGTTAAAGCATTATAAATTTGGATCGCAGTGATTTGCTGAGATAAAGCGCCCTATACGTTTAAAGCCTGCAGAAACTTCCCTGCATATTTCGTCAGTGTGATTCAGTGACCACGAAAGCCGATATTGATGGTAAGACCGATGGATTTAGTGTCCTCAAAAATTATTGTCCTGATCCTGACTCGTAGAAAAGCTTACGGGCACGTGAAAAGGTTGGTAATTCCGCAGGAAATGTAATTTGTTAATATAATACGTATAAGCAATATTGCAACTGAATTTCATTAACGATGGGTTAAATCTTAACAAAAGAACTTTATACATACACATACATACATACATACATACATACATACATACATACATACATGGCCGGAAGCAAACCAGTTGGCTATTTACAAGAGCAGCTGGGAAGTTGAACCAGGGAATACCAGGAACAAATTCAAAGAGTGGTCAGAGCGGGTCTTGAACCCGGGATCTCCGAATCTCAAGGCAAGCGCCCTAACCACTCGGACACTTTATTAAGTGTCTAGTCTTCTAGCGCTGGAGAACTAATTGTGGACACTAAACTGAAATCAACAAATTAATGCAAATCAAATCAAATGGGGTTTTTTGCGGAGAGGGGAAAACCGGAGTACCCGGAGAAAAACCTCTCGAAGCACAGTATCTAGAGCAAACAAACTAAACTCACAGAGTTCTTCTCACCACTGCGCCATCCCTGCAACCCTAAAGTAATTCGTAATTGAATGTTATTTACTAATACCCTGTCCCAATGTCACAAGCGTTAAGAACACGAACACGGCTATGTCGATGTACGCCATGTCCTTCCCTAAACACGTTCCGATTAGTGATATGGTCACTACCTGCACTTTGTTGTGCAATGTGACGGTTCGTAACTGCTTAGCATATGTTAATTGCGAATACTCGTAGAAAAAGGGTTATCATATCAGTATTAAAAGCACGAAAGGTTGCAGGGTTGATAAACGATCATTGATCAAGAATCTCAATGAAAAACTTTATTCGGTGGTTTTAAACCGTACAGAAGCCTATTACCAAGAACTGTCGATCTCTGTCATTGGGCCTGTGCTAATTAGCTTTCACAGAAGCTCCTGGCTTTGTTTAGAATACGGGTCTCGCCAAATTATGCTAAATCGAATCTGGTCTAATGAATACAACTCCTTTAAATCACGGATCATGCAATGAACTCAATTGCAATTATACTGCCACTTCTATCCGTAATCTAGCAATAACCGTCTCAAAGATATGTAGTACCACAAAAAAACAAATGGGCCGCATTCCATGGCAGATCGAGATGGAATGTGTTTGATGTTTCTTGTCAAATTGTGAACATTACGAAAATGTGATCCTTTGGTGAGAGCGCTCACCTCCCACCAATGTGGCCCGGGTTCGATTCCCAGACTCGGCGTCATATGTGGGTTGAGTTTGTTGGTTCTCTACTCTGCACCGAGAGGTTCTCTCCGGGTACTCCGGTGTCCCCTCTCCTCAAAAACCAACATTTGACTTGATTTCCTTTCATTGTTAATGTCAGTTTACAGTGTCCCCAGTTAGGGCTCCAGCGGTAGAACGACTAGACACTTAAGGCGCGTTTACACGACAGAGGAAAAGTGGCACGGGTCCGATAAAAAAGTGGAACAGTTCCAATCATTTTTGTGAAGGAACATTGAACTCTTATCCGTTCCGCTACGGGACTATAGGGGCCTATGGTCCCGTAGCGGGACGGACGGATAAAAGTTCACTGTTTCTTTACAAAAAGGATTGAAACGTTCCACTTTTTATCGGACCCCTGCCACTTCTCCCTCTGTCGTGTAAACGCGCTTTAAAATTAAATAAAGTTCCTTTCCTTTCCTTTCCTTTCCCTTTTTCTTGACTGATATTGTAGGATTTTGTTTCCCATAAAGGCCATCATGACATGCATCAAACAGTCAGAGTTACTTCCCGATATCCGCTGTACTCGCTCTTAACCAATGACCACATCGTGAGAGACAACAAGAATACTTTATTATTATTGTACTTCGCCACAATGAATAACAGCAACCTTTTTTACGACAATGATTTTATTGTTTTTCCTATTTTACTGCTGTCAGCTTTATCGAGGCTTAAATCCTCTGGTTCGTCTATGGCCTTTTATCTGAAAAAAAAAAAAAAAAAAAATAAAAAAAAGAGCATGGATTCTAAATCAACCTAGATCAACCAGTTATGTTTCTTAGTTCTTTTTTTCTTACGTATCAGCTAAGTTGCGGAATGCGCTACCTGATTTTATCCGTACCACTTAGTTTACTGGTTTCAAAAGAGATTCCAGGGCCGCATTTTGTACAGCGGCTTTTCTTTATAATATAATTAGTATATGTTTAAATAT
Organism: Montipora foliosa; assembly: GCF_036669935.1. Lineage (NCBI taxonomy): Eukaryota > Metazoa > Cnidaria > Anthozoa > Scleractinia > Acroporidae > Montipora > Montipora foliosa. Next base: position 16,148,130 of record NC_090878.1, on the reverse strand, counting down.
TATGTATCTGTATATGCTAGGTATTTTAGCTGTAAATTTAATGTCTCGAAGATATTAGCTCTTGTAGTTATTGTGAAATTCGAGACCAAATAAAGTTTATGTATGTATGTATGTTACCTTTAGTAGGGCGCGTGCGCACACTTTGTAATCTGCGACCTTCAGTGCTTACCACATGTCAGATAAAATGACTTTTCCCTTGTATATTTAAGCCATCGATTCTTACGTTAAATTGGCAAGGGCGGTTCGGAGCTGTGAGTAGGCGTGGGATTTGTCACATATGGTTTAGGGGCCGACATATCTCTCCCTCAATGCCGTACCGGGAGGCAAAGTCGGTAGCAGAAAGCAGCAAAGGGCCAGCTGCGTACAAAAGCGATCGCACGGGCCGAAATCCCGGGATGACTCGTTTGGTACGACGCTTCAGCGCCAGGTCTGGAGGCACTGCGTTTTTCTCTCTTGCTCAAACATTCCGTCCGCGCATGCGTAAATGTTCTTGCTTTCCGATACTTTAGCATACCAAAAACAGATGCTGGTCTTTACAAAGAGTCATTGACATTTCAGTTGATTCCACAGGCATAAACGTAACGTAAGAACCGTTCGTGTCTGGTCTTTTCGATCCAGAGGTGAGAGATGGTTTCACGCAGACTGGGACGCCTAAAATGCTCTGTTGTAAACATGGCGGTTCACGAATGAAGTTGTCTCTCTGGCCTTTCCGTGGACGAATTCCAGTACCTACCGATACAATTTGGGAAGTTTTGAAAGGTAAAAAGTTCAATCGCTGCTGTGTTTTACTGGTAGGACTGGGTGGCCCGACACTTAAAAAAAAGCTATGGAATGGCAGAATTACCCAGAATTCTTTTGGGCATGAAGGAGGCAACTTGAGAAGCACGAGACTGGCCCTCATCAAATAGCTGAAGCGCGGCCGGAGAAAAAAGTGAGAAGACGATTTCTAGCCATATACTAAGCAGTACCCTGGTGTATGCAGTTAACGTAGACTTTTGATTTTTGAACAAATTTTTGTCATAGAAAATTCACGACGAAGTCATTGTATTCATTTTCCAGTGAATTGGTTCAAATTCTGTTAACCTTTAATTCTTTAGTTCTGAAGTTATTCCCATTGACATTTTTTTTTTCGCACAACGGTTGGTGTTATTAAGATTGAAAATTGCTGGGTCTTATAAAACGACTTTCAAACGACTGTCTAATGTTTTTATGCGATTGCTATTGCTACGTGATTCCAATGGAATCTAGATTTGACAACTGGAGTCTAGTTGAGTGTATTGGACATTTGGGGAAGGTTTCGTTGTTGTCTTAAGATTGGAAAAAAACTATCATGGGGCAGGGGATGTGTTCTATCCCCTCGTCCTTAGTTGACGAGGCTGATCGGCAACAGACAGGGCTTAACAACATAACCAACCTTAACGGTTTCCGTATGCTCTACTCTCTCCGAAAAGCGGGGATTCCATCCTTTACTGAACTCGTGGATTGCGGTCCAACATGTAAGGCGGGAGGCGCGGTGGCCTCATGGTTAGTGCTCGACTCCGGATCGAGTGGTCCGGGTTCGAGTCCTGGTTGGGGACATTGCGTTGTGTTCTTTGAGCAAGGCACTTTACCCTCACGGTGCCTCTCTCCACCCAAGTGTATAAATGGTTACCGGCGAAATGCTGGGGGTAACTTTGCGATGGACCAGCATCCCATCCAGGGGGAGTAGAAACACTCCTAGTCGCCTCATGCTAATGAGACCGGAGATAAGTGCCGGCCTGATGAGCCTTCTGGCTCGTAAGCAGAGACTTAACTTTACTTTTATGTAAGGTGACACAAAGACAAGGGTTTGTCGTCCTTTTCCCAGCGTACAAATACGTCTAAAGATGTTGAGATGCCATAAAAATAGCAGCGCTTTCTCTTCACTTTTTCAAAGGCCCCGAATGTTGGACTGCTTAAAAGAGAAAATACCTATTCCGCGCTAAAGTGATAACGGCAGTGAAGAACCTGAAACCTCATCCATGCTTATTAACAACTTATTGTTTGCTTATCAGCAACAGGATCATGTGGAATACACTTTTTCGAATGCTGCCAGAACTCCGAATACTTACTTACGAATACTTACCGCAAAAAAGGTTCTTTTTGTTTGTGTTTAAGTAGAATTTCCCACTTTTTACTCGGATCTGCATAGTATCCCATACGCGAGCATCCGTCTGGTTGACACTGCAAACACTTCCCATTCTGAAAAGTTTTTGTAACTGTCGCATGGATACGCTATCCAGTGGCATGGTCCTTTCACAGTGGCAATGTAGTAATCAGGAGCTCTCATGTGGTCACACGCTAAAGTATCCCCAAGATCTGTTGAGAAAATTATATACTTGATTGCAAGAAAGGAAGACGGCTACGGCAACAACAACTACAAAAGCTAATGATATTATTGGTTGAAAGAGGATTCGGAAATAATCGTGCTGCACGTGCCAGTTTGTCGTACTCTGCAAAAAAACAACACGAAAATAACCATCATCCTCTATCTTTTTTTTTTCTTCAAAACCGTCCACACCAATCCAGTTTTATGATACTCCGTTCTTGTTCGAGTGCATTGTTGAGTTATGTAAGGACTTGGGAAGTTTTAATAACACGAGAGGAGTACGGCTAGTGCTTCTCGCACTTCCAAGGTAGGAGAGTGCAAAAGAGAAAGCAACCGAATCCATTGACGAAAAACAGCCATAAATTCCTTCCAATGACTCCAATCGCATCAAAAATTTCACGTGGGCAGTAAACAACACATCCATTGTAGGTTTCAGGGGACCATAAACTTGGCGAGGGAATTATTCCTTAATAAAAAACATATTCTTTTTTCGTCGAGATCCATCGAAAAAGGCTTAACTCTAATTCCTCCTGCCACACTTGTTTCGATTTGGCTTTAGCGCCAGGGCCTATGAGTTAGTGTTGAGCCAAATTACACGAGATTAGAAAAGCCCATAGAGCGGTATAAAGTTTGCCTTAAGAATTCACGCGAAGTACATCATTGACTTTCTGGGCCTGAAAGATCATGCAAAAAAGTTCGGTATAGGTTCCCTTGACTAAAAATTGTATCGCAACCACCTTAAGAAGGCTCGGCAACAAAAGACCCAAACATCAATCGTACTTCTGTTGAATGCGATAGGCAGCCTTGTTAAAAAAATTAGAACGCGTTAATTCAGATGACAAAGAACACATCCATATGAAAACATTGCTAACAACAAAAGTAGAGATCTACGTGCCGTGTCCTATTTTAAGCTCGAGACTTTCAGCGCTCTACAATACGCCCAAGACTTTGGCACGATAGCAAAGGGGTCTCTCAAAAGAGTTAGTAAATGAGCCGCAAACTACTACACTCATCCATCGTCACATTACCCTGTACCACAAACGGGTATGTTGCTCGCTGACTTAAACTTTATGTCTCCACTACCTTCTGAAACGCTCCCAAGCCGGGTCGCTAAGCCAAATCGAAACGGATTAGAGTCAAACCTATTTCGATGGATCTCGACGGAAACGAGTGTGATTATTATTCAGGAATAATTCCCTCACCAAGTTAATGGTCCCCTGAAACCTACAATGGATGTGTTCTGTTACTATCTGCCGTTGTCCACTTGAAGTTCTGATGCGATCGGAGCCATTGGAACGAATTTATGGCTGTTTGCCGTCAATGGATTCGGTCGCTTCCTCTCTTGCACTCTTGTAAGATAAAATAGAGAGAGGAGCAACTGGAACGCAAACTTAACGAAATGCTTCAAATCGTCGATCGCGACCTGGAAACCACAAAAGACACGAAAGGAACTACAGAGGAGTTCAGGTGAGAAAATTCTATTGAAAAATCACTCCAGATTTTGCCTTCCAATTCGACACATTTTTCCCATACAAACCTTTCTAATTTCACCATTATCGGAATAAACGGTCATGTTGTTATGATGTTCAAATTATGTCACGCGCGAATCGTATAGCTTGGGTCACCAGTGGTTTTTAAAAGGGAATCTTCGCAGATCTCATTGTTTATATTGTGTTTCATTAACATGCGAGTTTGCACACAGAAGTCATCACCCTATATAGCTATTTACAAATTGACTTAAGAAGGTAAAATGATTTTTTAATCTTTAAGTTAGTGTTTGGAAAGTTTGAATGCCATGTTTGAACGCGCCATACAAATCTGCGTATTTAATGAGAAAAAAAATAAATATGCATGGTATGCACGTGCGTTTCACATTTTGATACTTTTTTTTGGCTTCTCAGTTAAAATCGTCTTTTTCAGTCTCGGGATTCATAATGACTCATTCAACCTGGGGAAAATTTTATACATCGCTTCAACCCCTAAAATGACTACAAACGTACCTTGAATATTGACGAATGGACAGCCAGGCTGTTTATGACCACCATTCGGGTAAAAATCGGCGTCACCCATGTTCAAAGTGGTGCCAGCAAACCCCGCATCAGTGTGTATGACGTCCACAAATGTCGCATCATTTTTGTCCAGGCGATACTCTTTCTTCGCCTTGTTAAAATGCGGGCCAGCGGGATCTCTAAACCTGGGTTTTGTCATGAAAACAACAAATAAGGTGTGAGTAACAAGCGCCGTTTGGGGAGCGAGACGTGACAGCAAAAACAACTTGAAGGGAACTTCAACTCCAAAAAAAAAAAAAAAAAAAAAAAAGACAACTTTAAACCGTTGGATATAACAGTTACAAGCAGATCCGTTCGAAAATGCACACACCGGAGAGAAATAATTTCGAAAATTATTCCTTACTGGCTTTCAGATTTCGCTGTTGTTCGCTTTCGTTTATCGACCAGGCATTTTCGTCTCCAAGTACAGAGTAAAATGGTATGATAGCTTTTACAGCTTTGACCTGTAATGATATCGCGGCTGCTGCATAATTGGTTCAAATTAATTTGCCTTATGTTAAAAAGGTTGCAAGGCTTAAACCGGAACAAAGTAAGGACAGCCTCGCTCTCATTCAGAACCTAGGCTACTCAGCCGCAACCTTAAAATAATTTATTTACTCATACCAGTTATTCGACCAAGTGTAACACGATGCTCTTTCAAATAACTCCCAGCATATCCAGCAACATGCGCCCCAAGGCTAAAGCCCACGATATAGAAACGCTCTCCCAAACTGGGACCCATTGTTCTGGGACATCAAGGAACATTGCAAGAACAGCAAATCTGTCTATCCAATGAGCCGAGTTGTTTTCGCCGCTTGGAAATAAAATGTAGCTGCCACCCTTAGACCAGTCAACCAAATCACATTGCAGTATACCGCATCTAGTAACGCGTCCTTCATTGGCTTCATACCATGGAACTGGCAGGCGACACTCTCTGAGACAAGAGACAACAAGTAATAAAATGACTAAAGTTTGAGGCATGCCTTTAATCGCTGCTGTAATGTAATTGGGCCGGCCTAAGTTATGTTGGCGATAGGAACAACCATGTGCTTTTGATAGCTGCGGCCATGCTTACGTTTGTCAATGAAATTTGTTTGTTTGTTTGTTTGTTTACATACTTTATTTACTCTCGAGGAATACTACTTTGGCGACGAGGAGAAACGAAAAGCAATGGAAAAGAGCGTGTTACCGAAATTTGATTGTTTATCTGATCCAGCGACGATTGGTCCCCGATGGAAGGGGTGGTTAACTTCATTCGAACTGTGCGCGGACGGGAAAGGGCTTATTATAAGCGAAGGAACCACAGCAGCAACTAAACAGCGGCGACGTGCAATGTTACTCCACCTGCAAGGGGAAGATCCTGATTTAAGCATCGGCCATGCCTATGACTATGAACTACCCGATCGCGATGCTGAGCAGAAAGCTAAGAGTAAAGCTTACGCAGACATACACCGCAGGGCTAGCCTTCCAGCATTGAACTGGGTGATGAAGTGCTTGTCCAACAAGACAAGACTAACAAACTCAGCACAGCATTTAACCCAAATCCCTGTAAGGTTGTCAGCAAGACTGGGAACAGCCTCATTGTAGAGAGTCCAACAGGGAACCTGTATTCCAGAAACACAAGTCATGTGAAGGCAATACATTAGAGAGGGAGATCCCACACTCCAACAAGGGTCAGACTCTGTGTAAACACCCCCCACACCCCAGCAGGAACTAGACCTTGCGGCCATCACCTTACCAACCAAACCGTACCAGAATCGACTGCCGGGCTGCTGTATAGAGGGGAGTGCCCCAATCTGCAGGAGAATGGTGGAGCGGCATCAGAACCATCAAGGAATCAGAGACCACAGAGGACAAGGAGATTGCCCAGAGAGATTAAGAGATTATGTTGTTAAATTTTCTTTGGGGACCATGAACACTAATTCTCGTCTCTTCAGAACTATATACAGTTTGAACATTTAAGTTTTAGAAGAAGAGACTTCATCGTTAGTATAGTGACTTTATTGTTCGTGGAGATTTCTTTATTCTTGTAAGAGAGCATTTTTCTGAGGATAGGGGAGATGTAATGTATTGGGCCGCTAAGTATGTTGGCATAGAAAAAACCATGTGCTTTTGATAGCAGCGGCCATGTTAGGTTTGGCAATGAAATTGGTTGAGTTAAATCTGTTTGTTTGGATACTTTATCACTCTCGGGAATACTACAGCTGCCTTTAAGATAAATAGGGAATTTGAATGGCTGAAAAACGACCGGAAAGGTTTGGGTTTCGAATAACGCAAGGGAGTTTTCTATGAATACGTAAATGAAGATATCCCACCCATGATAAATCATTGTTTGGCTTTCTATTTGAATAAAAAAATAAGCAAATCGGAAATCTTTATGTTTTCCTTGTTAATATTTTCTACTTGAAAATATAAAACAGATGTAACTTTTGTGTAAGCGAATGCTACATAAAATAATTTTG
>NC_090878.1:16133773-16136273 GCF_036669935.1 Montipora foliosa | reverse complement strand
TCTTGCGTTGTCTTGCATGTACCCTTTCTCGTTTTCTCCAATTAGAGATTCCAGTTGAACAACTCCAAATAGTCGGGTTTGACTCGAAATTGACCAATTTCACTGACGACACGCGTCAAGTTGTCTCAATTCTTGCCGAGGCTATTTTACCACTACGATTCGCATATTCCTACAGACGATTATTAAGAGGCAAATATTTTAGTTATCAAACATGATAATGTAATGGATTTGATGATAAAAATTACGGGAAGAAACATACTTATTAAAGACAACGTTTCGGTGTCCTCATGACACCATCATCAGGTCAAATATGATATTTTACAGATAACTCGAATATTAATGTTCAAGATTACGTTCAAAGTCCCTAGAGGCTAGGTGAAAAGTTTTGCCTTTATCGAGTCACTTTGGATATTCAGACACGGTTTGTGCTCGCGAATAAGGAACACTTCATACACAAGACAATCAAATTTGCATGAGCATTTCTCATGCGAAACAATAACATCTGACATGTTTCGCATTCTTAAGAAATGCTCTTGCAAATTTGATTGTCTTGTGTATGAAATGTTCCTTATTCGCGAGCACAAACCGTGTCTGAATATCCAAAGTGACTCGATAAAGGCAAAACTTTTCACCTAGCCTCTAGGGACTTTGAACGTAATCTTGAACATTAATATTCGAGCTATCTGTAAAATATCATATTTGACCTGATGATGGTGTCATGAGGACACCGAAACGTTGTCTTTAATAAGTATGTTTCTGCCCGTAATTTTTATCATCAAATATTTTAGTTAATGCGTAATCATATATCGAAGGGCTTAATTAAAGGGAATCAAACTCAGTATTGAAAATAGCTTGTGGTAGTTGAGTCTTAATAAATGATATTTTTCGGCTTGAATCCGATTCGTCTTTGTCAACATATATGTACCTATGAAAAAGTCGATTTGGTGAGCTTACAGACGCATTAAAAGGTTTATAATTCCGCACGAATGCTATTATTATATTAATGTCATACGTATACCGCAATATTGAAACTAAATTAGATTAACGATAGTAAAAAAATAAGTTACTCGTAACTGAATGCTATCTACTTACCCTGTCCCATTGTTACAAGTGTTAAAAACACGAAAACGACTGTGTTGCAATTGGCGACTGCCATTCTCTAAACACGTTCCGATTAGTGATATGACCACTGCTTCCTTAGTGTCGTGAAATGAGACAGTTCGTAACTGCTTGGCGTATGTTAATTAACAATTAGACCCGTAGCCCGCAAGGTCCACGGGCCAATAGCCTATGAGGCGAAGCCAAATCGGCTATTGACCCGTGGCCCTTGAGGGCGAAGGGTCTAATTGTTTTAGTATCACCCAACTAGTCGGGCAGAAAAAGCAATAATAAAGTTAACAAATGCAAGTTGAAGAAATATTTATTTGGGAATAAAACGAAAGAAAGGGTCACGCTTTTCGCTACTCGAGAACTGTTACTAATATTCTTCTAGTAGCGTAGCCAATCAAAATTCAGCATTTGCATTAGTCCACTAGTTGGGTGATACTAATTACAAATACTCGTAGAATAGCTATTACAAGACGCCTAGAAGGGCGTATCCGTGGGCTGCACAAACAATTAACACAAACTGTCCAGTACAGTGAACTACAACTGCAAGTGAAGTTCGGAAAATGGGAAGAGATTACCAGATAAATCTGTAATTTAAAGGTGGCTCCAACCAGCTTCAACACTTGAAAGGAACGTTCCTATTAGAAGGATTGACACTAAAGCACTTTATCACTTCACATCAATGATGTTATGGTATCATATCAAACACCGACTATTGCTGAAAAGATTCGGTCATTTTGGTGACGTAAAAAGTTACCGTGGCAAAAGGAAAGCCATGTAAAAGCACCTTACGTTTTGGATTTAGCAGCTCATATCTCAAAAACGTGAAAATGTGAAAATGTGATCAGCATGCCAGAATGAAACTTTCTGCAAAGTTAAAAAAAAAAAAGAATTGTGGAGCAGATTTAGAGCCACCTTAAATAATTGAAAATTTAAGGTGGTTCTGAATCCGCTTGACAGAACTTTTTAAATTGTGCAGAGAGTTTTATCTTCGTCTGATGATAACTTTTGTGCAATAAAAAATTGGGGTCACTCAAGTCGTTTTTCGGAGATGAGCAACTAAAGCCAAAATATAGGGTGTTTTTGCGAGTCTTTCCTGCTTCCATGGTAACTGTTTACGTCACAAAAATGACTCCATCTCGTTGAGCAATAATTGATGTCTCACATGGTACCCTAACATTGCCCTTACGTGATAAAGTGTTGTAGTGCCAATCCTTCTAATAACAAGGTCTCTTGAAAGAAGTTCGAATCATCTTGCCAACGTTCGCCGAGTCATGAAGGGTCAAGTTCGAGTGGTTGGTCACTTAGAAAAATAGTATTTTGCTCTAATTAATGGGGAAAATGTGACATTTCGGACCTCGGTTCAATTTTAAGATAAAGAGGGATATATTAA
>NC_090878.1:16123773-16128773 GCF_036669935.1 Montipora foliosa | reverse complement strand
ACGAAAAGGTTGATAATTCAGAAGGAAATGTAATTTGTGAAGATCATACGTATACCGCAATATTGAAACTGAGTAAGATTAACGATGGTTACAACTAAAAAAAAAAAAAAAAGGAACGTCACTTAAGTGTCTAGCCTTCCTGCACTGGAGAACTAATTGTGGACGCTGTAAACTGAAATGAAAAAAACTAACGCATTTTTTAAGAGAAAAAACTATTGGAGCAGAGCAGAGAACCAACAAACTCAACCCACACAGTGCTCTCACCACTGCGCCATATCTGCACCCCTAAAGTAATTCGTAATTTAAAGGTATTTACTTACGTCGTCCCATTATCGCAAGCGTTAAAAACACGAAAACGATTGTGTTGACAAATGCCATGTCCTTTTCTAAACACGGTCCGATTAGTGATATGGTAACTACTTGCTCAGTGTTGTGTAATGTGACGGTTTCGTAACTGCTTGGCATATAAAATTCAATTACGAATGCTCGTATATACAATAGCTTTATCATATTAGTGTTAAAAGCAATTAATTTCGGTGATTTTAAACTGTGTCAAAAGCCCATTACCCAGAACTGTCTACCTCTCTCACTTGGCCTCGGTCTATCAGCCATCCGTATTGTCTAAATTTATAATACAGGTCCCACCAAATTATGGCACAACTTCTCTAATTGATCTGAAACCAAGATTGCTCGCGCTTAATGCAAAATCGCGGAACGTGTAGAAACAAAATGCCACTACGTCAATTTTTTCCCCGTAATCTGTAATCATGGATCGTGTGAGAAACACAATACCGCCATGTCTATTTTTTTTCTCGCAAAACTGATGTAGCAATAGCCGTCCTAAAGACAAATATATCGAAAACAGATGGGCCGCATTCCACAGCAGATCAAGATTTGTGGGTTGGGGACTTCTGTCTTTGATCTTTTTATTGTCAAATAGTGAACATTGCGAAAATGTGATCCTTTTTCTCGACCGATATTGTAGAGTTTGTTTCCCATGACATGCACCGTACAGAGTTACTGCCCCATGTCCTCTGGAGATGGATGTACAGCCAGGGCTAGCAGGAAGATGGAACTGATGAGTGATTTCGTTGACCACCACTGATCAACCCGATAAACGTAACGAAAATATAACTGTTTCGAATCTTTTCAATGCCAAGTTCGAGTGGTTGGTCACTAAGAAAAATAGACTCGGGGAAAATGTGAGCTTTCGGACCTCGGGTAAATTTTAACCATACCAGGGATATATTAACAACTTAGATATTTCCGTGATACTTCTGCCTAATGTGGTATTTTTTTGGTCAGTTGAGTACACAATCAAAATTTGTCGCTGGATTCAGAATATCATTCAGTTAATGGGTTAAGCCATAAGATCCTCATCTTGACTCAATGAGTCTACATCTCCCAGGGCATCAGTGCTACCTTATCGCTGCACGAGTTCGAACTTAATTTAATTAAGTCAATTGATAACCGAGACTCGGTGAACCAAAATTAGAAACGCAATATCCCAGGTCCAACTTTTTAATAATAAATAAAAGCAATAACCGAGCTTACTTCGAGTAAATAAAGTTCAAAGATGACAAATTGGGATGTCTTTTTCAAGCCTGGCTGAACGGCAAAGACAACGCAAAGACAACTTTTCCCTATTCGATTTTTTCCTTCCCGTTTACGTTACACAATGTCAGTATCAGGCTAAATATCCTACAGATGGATTGGAAAGAGTTGTTGCGAATATAGAGGAATCTTTGTTTACATTTCTTTGTCTCATGAGCATTACGCCATGGTTTCAGGCTAAGCTATAAGCCAATATTACAAAACAATTTTCACAAGTGACCACATCCTGATACAAACGAGAATACTTATATTATTATTATTAAAAGTGCACTGCATAATGTCCAATCTCTGAAACTTTGGGCACAATTTATACCAGATAATCTATGAGTAATCATGCGAGCCTCCTTAACCAAATGATATTATTGTTGTCCCGCGTTGTAGTTGCCGTAGCCGTAGCCGTAGCCAGCGTCGTCTTTTTTTTTTAATTCGTTATTGTCTAAAAAAAAAAAAAAAAAGGCGAAAATAATTATGCGTTGCAATTGTTTAGAGCGAGTTTCAATCGAGTGTCGTAAAACTAAAATCACAGTAATTACTTCGGCCAATCAAAAAGGATGGATACAATCCAATAAACCAATCAAACTCGAAGTAATTACACGTAGCCAACTCAAAGCGCGGTAAAATGTACACGCACGAGGCACGATTGGTTTTGGTTTCACTTCTGACTAGTTGACAAAGTGGCCCGAGAATTTTGAACCAATCACTGAGTGAAGTAATGCAAAACCAAAGCAATTCGCTAATTATTTTCGACAGTCAATTGAAAACAGCTTTATCAACCAGTTAAAAGGAAAACCAACCAAGACGCAATTTTTCCCGCACTTTAAGCAATTTAAATGGAATGAGTACAAATTCGCATTGGTCCATTCTGCGGTTTGCACCTGCTGTGATTGGCCGAAGTAGTTACTTCGGTGTATCAATCTTTTATGACACTTAATTGAACTCTGTAAAGATAGTTAGAAATTTATATAACAGAAATTTGTTGAGCTTTATTTTTGGCCCTTTGTCAGATCAAATGCTGATTCTATGAAAAGCTAACACTCGAAACCAGCCTCGTTCCCAGGGCTTTTCTCCGCCGAGAGTGGCGGTCGAAAGAAAGACCTGAGAACGAGGTTGACTCGAAACGGCAGCTTACAAATCATTGTTACGGTAGCTAATTTCCCTTTATCTACCCACCGATGCAGCACCAAAGTTTCTTTCGAAATAATCTCTATCATCAAGACTATGATTCCCGCTTAGTCAAGTGAGTCAAAACGAAACCTCCAAAAAGGACTTCTGGCTTTAAATAATGCATCTAGGGAGGCCCCAAGTGAAGGACATATGCAATCAGTCTGTTACGAGGCCAAGAGAGCACTTTCCTGCCAGCAGAGGTCCCTTTTCTTTTGCGTTAGCTTGGCTGACGATTACGGGAAAAGAGATACGTCAAACCTCACCGTGTTGAACACGCGCGGCGGTAACTTAGCGACCGAATTCTCATGTGATACGTCACATGTCGTACGGTCTCACTTAACAATAGCAGAATTACTGTTGAGGAATGGGCGATACACAGCGGAAGCAAGTCACAGTCAACAAACATATCATGGAGCAAGCGTTTTGAACAGGCACTGTGCAAGGTCGTGGAAGGCGGTTGTATCAACGGTGAGTTTTGACCCATGGCAGAAGCGTCTTTTCTTATACTCGTCAGCTCAGCGAACGCAAGAAGAAAAGAGACGGTGACCTCTGCTAACAGGGAAAGAGATTCAAGAAAAGGGTAGAGAACAAATCCACCGTATATGGGCCTCTCCCAATAATAATATCTCTTTCAATCTAAATAATTAGACCGTGATCAAGATGAGGGGCAGACACTTACTTGGTTATCATTGGTTGCGCTACCATCACGAGATCAAAATGACTTTTACAGCACCGCGCAAAGCTTAAAATAGATTGAAAAAACTATCATGGGGTATGGGGATCTGTTCTCTCTTGACGAGGCTGATCTGCAACAGACAGAGCTTAACAACATAAGCAAGCTTAATAGTTTCCGTATTCTCTACTCTTTCTCCAAAAGTGGGGATTCTATTCTTTAGTGAACTCGCGGATTGCGGTTTAGCATGTAAGGTGACAAACAGATGGGGGAGTCAAGTAAAGCTATGATCCTCGCAGTTATGGACGCAATTTTAGCAATTGCGTCGAGAAGCATGAAAAATTCAGGACTTCAACGGGGCCTGAATCCGTGACCTAGCGATACCGGTGCAAGGCTCTATTTTTCAGGCTTCTCAACGCAATTGCTGAAATTGCGTCCATAACTGCGAGGATCATAGGTTTACTTGATTTCATGTCCTCAGTTCAGTATATGATTCATTTCATATATCATTTCGTTCGTTAGATAAGGGTGTGTCCTCCTTTTGCCAGCGTATAAAGAGGTCTTAACATGTTCAGATGCCATAACAATGTCAGCGCCTCCTGTTCAGGTTTTCAAAGGGCCTATAGTGTTGGAGTGTTCTAAACTGAAAAGACCAATTCCGCTAAAGTGATAACGCCAGTGAAAAACCTGAGTTCTTCGAATGATACTAAAATCCGAATAATTACGAATACTTACCACATAATGGTTTCTTCTTGTTTACGTTTAATTGGAATTTACTCTATTTTCATTTCGCTTCTCGTATCCCTTAGTACACTGTCACGCAACAAGAAAGTAACTTCGAAATCGTTAAACAAAAATGCCAAGAACTTGGAATGTTGTAGAAAACAAATCTTTCTGTGCGGGCCATCGTTTCTGAGTTATACAAAAAACGGCAAACACACTCTCAGGCATTTTGGACCACTTCTTTGGTCCAAAAGTAACCGGGAGTTAAGATCAGCACCTACAATCAGTAACTTTAATTTGAACAAGACGCTACATAAAAGCGTACACTGGGTTGCCTGTGGTACGTGTTACACAAAAACAGAAGGCACTGAATTGGGTGGTATAGTGAACGGCAGGGTTGCAGTTAATTTTTTCAAGTGGGTGGTCATTAAGACCATGAGGGTCACCCGCATGGCTCACACGTTCATACCTTTAATTATTTTGTAATATCTTGACCCATTTAAGCTTTGGTAATAAATTCAGTTTAAAGATAACAAAACACGCTCTTGAGTAAAATTCACTCGTTTCTTCTCAGATATGGGAAAAAAATGAGTTTTTATGTATAGCTCTGAATCGAATTCTCATCGAACGATTAATTAATGACAATCGATCGTAAAAAGACAAACATTTCTGCAGTCTCTGACTTTTATGATGTTTTGTCAAAAGGAAGAAATTGATCACGTGCTAGGCAACAATGATGATGCACGTGATCACCTTGTGTCAACTGAATGAGCATGTTAATCTTTCGTCGTTTTCAGAGTAAAACGTCTTGGTTTTTTGTTTTTTT
>NC_090878.1:16113773-16118773 GCF_036669935.1 Montipora foliosa | reverse complement strand
CTTTTTTACTCTAGTTGTATTAGATCAATCATGGACTATGCGGTACCGGTTTTTCACTACAGTTTGCCTAGAATATATCCTAGATATTTTTAAAGTGAATTCCTTTTATACGGCAAAATTTATGTTTTCCTATCACCATCGTTTGCTCCTCTCGCCCTTTTTAAATTTATTTCTGACTAGTTGTCAAATTCATAATTATTATACCAGATCCTCAGCTCATTTTCGACCTCATACCTGCCGAACTAATATCAAACAATTCACTATACCCTTTCGGGGGCCAAAGATATGGAATGCTTTGCCATTATCAGTTACGTCTTCCCCTAGTCTATCTACTTTCAAAAGAAAGCTTTTTGATTTCCTAAGTTAATGGTATGAAACGTCCGACTCTTTAATGTCCTTATAGTCTTGCCACCGTATGTTAATAATAAGCCTCAATACAATGTCTTTACTAGTCTTGCAGTCCTAACACATCTCCGAGGGGACCTCTCACTATAAGCCCTGGGGTTTTCTGAGGTCTCCTCGCCACTTCTTATTTCTCTTATTATTATTATTATTATTATTATTATTATTATTATTATTATTATTATTATTATTATTATTCATTGTAAAGTTATGTAAGATTCTATTATCTTCTATTATTTTAGTCTATTATTCACTGTAACTTTCTATGAATGTATGTGGTGAATAAATAAATAACCAATAACCAATAGATATTTAATGCGAGAATTACAACATGTACAGAAGAGAGCAATGTTCATCATCTGTTCTGGTCATGGCTATTATGAGGCCCTCGATATTATGAACTTTAAGGAATTAGCCATCCATCATGACGAAATGTGTGAGACTCTTTTCGACACGATTGTAAATGATAACAATCACCGCCTTTAAAAGTTACTACCAGCAACGCATGAAACTATTTATTTGTTAAGGCGCGCGCGATCATTTAACGTACCACGCTTCAAAACCGACCGTTTTAAGAATAGTTTTATTATCTCTTCATGTCTTCAAGCGAACTCAGCTTAGAGTTTCCCTTTTTAGCCGAGTGGACCCTTTTAATAATTAGATAGTTGATAATTAAATGAATGTAAGTTTATTTTATCTTCATTATGTAAGTAAATACGCAATTCAGTTTTTTAACTGCTATGTATTTATGAATAAATAAACTTCAAACTTCAAACTTCATTGTTTGGCTTTGCGTTTGCAACAAAAAAAGGGAAGCCAAACGACAGATGAAGAAAAAAATAACATATTTTTTTTTATATATAACTCTGAATCGAATTCTCATCGAAGGATTAACGACAATCGATCTTAAAAACACGAAAATTTCTGCAGTCTCTAACTTTTATGAATAAAGAGAAAGGTCATGATGTTTTGTCAAAAGAAAGAAATTGATCACGTGCTAGGCGTTACCATAAAGGTGCACCTGATCACCTTGTGTCAACTGAATGAACTACGGGAAAGAATGTTAATCGTTTGTCGTTTTCAGAGTAGAATAACGTACTTTTTAGCCAAGAAACTTCCGTCGTTGGTTTTTAAATTTTGTTGTAATATTTAACTGAATATTTAGATTTCATCTGTCGGGTCAAGAAGCCTTTTTTGTCGGGTTCCTGAGAAACGTTTCTATTTTGACTTCAGGGTGAAATATTTACACAATCGAGAGGTTGAGTGGCCATGTAATTGAAAATCTAAACATCTATGAGATACAAAAACAGACTTGCGAATTATCGCAAATCACAATGCTGACAAGCACAAAAGCAGAAGAAATGGTTAAGTGAATATGAAGTTTGTTACTATCTGAATGTTTTTGGGTTAGAGTAAAGTGATATATGGTCATGCAAATTATGTAATTTCACGACCCTCAAAATTCGCAAAAAGCGTGAGTTTCGTGTAAACAATCTTCGCAGTAGCAAGTCGTAGCAATAAATTGGATTAACCAGGGAGTTAAAGAAATATTGTTGGCTTCCCAAATAAATTTCATCTTACAGTACAATGACAAAATCATTTGTCAGAGAAATAAAATTCCTGTCTCCTCGCGTATCACATTTCAACGCACGTATGCAAATTTGTTAACTCATTTTCACCGCGATTCCGGCGAAATTTTTCTTCTTTGATAACGGCTCGACGGGCGACAGATTGTTGTCGAGGTCCATTACTCGTCCCTTTTAAGATTCCAGACTTTTTTTTTCAGCGCCTGTCTTGTTCAGTATCCAATTGACTTTCCATTATTGAGCTCCATAAGGATATATTTTCGCTTTTATTATTTCTTTCGCTTTTATTCGTTATACGTTTTTATCCGTTGAAGACTGCAGTTCAGTCTGTCGAAAGCTCATAGTCTTTTTAAAACTTTTTACCAGAGAACGCTTGTACTTATTTCTTATCATGAATCCTGGTAACGGATCTTCAATATTTTTAGGGTATATTTTGTTTATAGATACATGACTTTCGACGCCATCGCCGGTTAAGTTAATCATTCTACTGTGTCCACCAGAGAAAACTGCGCATTTCCCCCTACCCTCTCGATCCTAAGAAAATACGCGCAAAAGGCTCTATGCACAAAGACACCACTTAGCAGGGGAGTGACAGGCAAGACTTTTACCGACACGGAAAAAAAGAAAAAAAAACGAAAAAAATAAAATACAATAAAACCAACAAATGAAACGCAGATTCCGACTTGGTTTGCCATACTGGCAACCCAGTAAATGTATCCTCATGGAGCTCAAGAATGGAAGGTCAATTGGATGAACAAGACAGCGTTGAAAAATAAATATCTGGATTTTAAGCGACGGGTAATGGTCTTCGACTACAATTTTATTTTTCGCCTTTGGATATCAAGTGAGCTTTGTTTCTAATATTTTACTAACTTGGTATTATATAAATGCTTCTGTTATGCCAAGGTGTATATTTTTTAGGTCACCCATCCAGATACTAACCCCGCCGGACTGGAAGGGCTTCAGTAAACGTTTGTACTACAAAGCTGTCAGATGCTCAGAGTGCACGCTTAAACTTGTGCTGGAAAGAAGTAGTGAGGGAACTTGAGAATGATCAACATGTCGTCAGCCCAGAAGCCAATGTTTCTCCATTCCCTTTTATTTTCTTCAATCTTTCTGGGTTCAGTACTTTGCTAGTAACACACATGTCTTCTCAGGGGGCTATTTACCTAAGACTTCTACCATGGCACTACAATGATATACAATACCAAAACAATATCGTGCACTGTTAGAGCTACATATTACGAAAAGACAACTTGAATCTCCCAGAAGACAACACGCAGCTCAGTTGACAATATGAAATAAATTGCTGTGTTACTTCACTACCACACGTAAGCAATGCGTGTCTATTTTCTGTAAAGATGACAGGAATTTCTTCTTTCTGACAAATGATTAATTAATAGGTCGGTAGACAGTTTTTTAACCTCAGAAAAGGATCTGTTTCGTCGTATGAACGTGTGATCCAAAGGGTCTCTGCTGGTATGACTTCTGGGTGACCTCTTAAATGGTCTTAATTACCTTCGACTTGAAAAAATTGCCTGGAACGCCGCAGGTGCCACGGGCAACACAGTGTACGCTCACGAAGCGTCTAGTTAGTAATTACCCTGACTGTGAGATTTTGTAATTTTTGCCGCTTATCATTCACTTGCCCACTCAAACAGTCCCAGACCGGACTGTAATAATCAAAATGATGTGTTAATGTTAAAGCATTATAAATTTGGATCGCAGTGATTTGCTGAGATAAAGCGCCCTATACGTTTAAAGCCTGCAGAAACTTCCCTGCATATTTCGTCAGTGTGATTCAGTGACCACGAAAGCCGATATTGATGGTAAGACCGATGGATTTAGTGTCCTCAAAAATTATTGTCCTGATCCTGACTTGTAGAAAAGCTTACGGGCACGTGAAAAGGTTGCTAATTCCGCAGGAAATGTAATTTGTTAATATAATACGTATAAGCAATATTGCAACTGAATTTCATTAACGATGGTTAAATCTTAAAAAAGGAACTTTATTACATACATACATACATACATACATACATGGCCGGAAGCAAACCAGTTGGCTATTTACAAGAGCAGCTGGGAAGTTGAACAAGGGAATACCAGGAACAAATTCAAAGAGTGGTCAGAGCGGGTCTTGAACCCGGGATCTCCGAATCTCAAGGCAAGTGCCGTAACCACTCGGACACTTTATTTTAGTGTCTAGTCTTCTAGCGCTGGAGAACTAATTGTGGACACTAAACTGAAATCAACAAATTAATGCAAATCAAATCAAATGGGGTGTTTTGCGGAGAGGGGAAAACCGGAGTACCCGGAGAAAAACCTCTCGAAGCACAGTATCTAGAGCAAACAAACTAAACTCACAGAGTTCTTCTCACCACTGCGCCATCCCTGCAACCCTAAAGTAATTCGTAATTGAATGTTATTTACTAATACCCTGTCCCAATGTCACAAGCGTTAAGAACACGAACACGGCTATGTCGATGTACGCCATGTCCTTCCCTAAACACGTTCCGATTAGTGATATGGTCACTACCTGTACTTTGTTGTGCAATGTGACGGTTCGTAACTGCTTAGCATATGTTAATTGCGAATACTCGTAGAAAAGGGTTATCATATCAGTATTAAAAGCACGAAAGGTTGCAGGGGTTGATAAACGATCATTGATCAAGAATCTCAATGAAAAACTTTATTCGGTGGTTTTAAACCGTGCAGAAGCCTATTACCAAGAACTGTCGATCTCTGTCATTGGGCCTATGCTAATTAGCTTTCACAGAAGCTCCTGGCTTTGTTTAGAATACGGGTCTCGCCAAATTATGCTAAATCGAATCTGGTCTAATGAACACAACTCCTTTAAATCACGGATCATGCAATGAACTCAATTGCAATTATACTGCCACTTCTATCCGTAATCTAGCAATAACCGTCTCAAAGATATGTAGTACCACAAAAACAAATGGGCCGCATTCCATGGCAGATCGAGATGGATTATGTTTGATGTTTCTTGTCAAA
>NC_090878.1:16076273-16108773 GCF_036669935.1 Montipora foliosa | reverse complement strand
GCCTCTCTCCACCCAGGTGTATAAATGGTTACCGGCGAAATGCTGGGGGTAACTCTGCGATGGACCAGCATCCCATCCAGGGGGGAGTAGAAATACTCCTAGTCGCCTCATGCTAATGAGACCGGAGATAAGTGCCGGCCTGATGAGCCTTCTGGCTCGTAAGCAGAGACTTAACTTTACTTTTATGTAAGGTGACACAAAGACAAGGGTTTGTCGTCCTTTTGCCAGCGTACAAAGACGTCTAAAGATGTTGAGATGCCATAAAAATAGCAGCGCTTTCTCTTCACTTTTTCAAAGGCCCCGAATGTTGGACTGCTTAAAAGAGAAAATACCTATTCCGCTAAAGTGATAACGGCAGTGAATAACCTGAAACCCCATGCATGCTTATTAAGAACTTATTGTTGCTTATCAGCAACAGGATCATGTGGAATACACTTCTTCGAATGCTGCTAGAACTCCGAATACTTACGAATACTTACCACAAAAAGGTTTCTTTTTGTTTGTGTTTAAGTAGAAGTTCCCACTTTTGCTGGGATCTGCATAGTATCCCATACGTGAGCATCCATCTGGTTGACAATGCAAACACTTCCCATTCTGAAAGTTTTTGTAACTGTCGCATGGATACGCTATCCAGTGGCATGGTCCTTTCACAGTGGCAATGTAGTAATCAGGAGCTCTCATGTGGTCACACGCTAAAGTATCCACAAGACCTGTTGAGAAAATTATATACTTTATTTCAAGAAAGGAAGACCGCTACGGCAACAACAACTACAAATGCCAATGATATTATTGGTTGAAAGAGGATTCGGGAATAATCGTGCTGCACGTGCCAGTTTGTCGTACTCTGCAAAACAACAACACGAAATAACCATCATCCTCTATCTTTTTTTTTTCTTCAAAACCGTCCACACCAATCCAGGTTTATTGTACTCCGTTCTTGTTCGAGTGCATTATTGAGTGATGTAAGGACTTGGGAAGTTTTAATAACACGAGAGGAGTACGGCTAGTGCTTCTCGTAATTCCAAGGTAGGAGAGTGCAACAGAGAAAGCGACCGAATCCATTGACGAAAAACGGCCATAAATTCCTTCCAATGACTCCAATCGCATCAAAATTTCACGTGGACAACGGCAGATAGTAACACAACACATCGATTGTAGGTTTCAGGGGACCATAAACTTGGCGAGGGAATTATTCCTTAATAAAAACACTCTTTTCCGTCGAGATCCATCGATAAAGGCTTGACTCTAATTCCTCGTGCCACACTTGTTTCGATTTGGCTTAGCGACCAGGGCCTGTGAGTTAGTGTTGAGCCAAATTACACGGGATTAGGAAAGCCCGGAGAGCGGTATAAAGTTCGCCTTAAGAATTCAAGCGAATACATCATTGACTTTCTGGGCCTGAAAGATCATGCAAAAAAAGTTCGGTATAGGTTCCATTGACTAAAAATTGTATCGCAACCACGAACGGTCAACAAGAACTGTTTCACAAAAGACCCAAACATCAATCGTACTTCTGTTGAATGCGATAGGCAGCCTTGTTAAGAAAATTAGAACGCGTTAATTCAGATTACAAAAAACACATCCATATGAGAACATTGCTAACAACAAAAGCAGAGATCTACATGCCGTGTCCTATTTTAAGCTCGAGACTTTCAGCGCTCTACAATACGCCCAAGACTTTGGCACGATAGCAAAGGGGTCTCTCAAAAGAGTTAGTAAATGAGCCGCAAACTGCTACACTCATCCATCGTCACATTACCCTGTACCACAAACGGGTATGTTGCTCGCTGACTTAAACTTTATATCTCCACTACCTTCTGAAACGCTCCCAAGCCGGGTCGCTAAGCCAAATCGAAACGGATTAGAGTCAAACCTATTTCGATGGATCTCGACGGAAATGAGTGTGATATTTATTCAGGAATAATTCCCTCGCCAAGTTAATGGTCCCCTGAAACCTACAATGGATGTGTTCTGTTACTATCTGCCGTTGTCCACGTGAAATTCTGATGCGATCGGAGCCATTGGAACGAATTTGGCTGTTTTCCGTCAATGGATTCGGTCGCTTCCTCTCTTGCACTCTTGGTAAGATAAAATAGAGAGAGGAGCAACTGGAACGCAAACTTAACGAAATTGCTTCAAATCGTCGATCGCGACCTGGAAACCACAAAAGACACGGAAGGAACTACAGAGGAGTTCAGGTGGGAAAATTCTATTGAAAAAATCACTCCTGATTTTGCCTTCCAATTCGATACATTTTTCCCCATACAAACCTTTCTAATTTCGCCATTATCGAAATAAGCGGTCATGTTGTTATGATGTTCAAATTATGTCACGCGCGAATCATAGAGCTTGGGTCACCAATGGTTTTTATTTAGCTCTTATTAACCGAGCAGGAGGTCTGTATGGGAGAATCAATTTAATTCGTTTAATGTAACTGGTTTGTACTAACTGACATTTTGCTTGCGAACGGCGATGAGTGGCGATGAGCTGAACTCAATTCTGTCAAAGTTTGCTCGTCATCCTCTCTTTTGTCATCATGCTGTTTGGCACTTCCATAAATAAATATTGTTAGAAGAAAATACTCAATATTTTTTCATTATAGTTTGCATCCTTTCACCGCAAAACATTACCGGTCTAGATGCCGGTCTAGATGGGAAAATCTAGACCGTGGTCAATATCGATTTCAGCCAATCAAATTCGTGAACTTGGTATTTCCCAGTCCTTGTGAGACAGAGCCATATAATAAAAGGGAATCTTCGCTGATCTCATTGATTATATTATGTTTCATTAACATACGAGTTTGCACACAGAAGGCATCACCCTATAGCTATTTACAAATAGACTTAAGAAGGTAAAATGACTTGTTAATCTTTAAGTTAGTGTTTGGAAAGTTTGAATGCCATGTTTGAATGCGCCATACAAATCTGCGTATTTAATGAGAAAAAAATAAATATGCACGGTATGCACGTGCGTTTCACATTTTGATAATTTCTTTGGCTTCTCAGTTAAGATCGTCTTTTTCAGTCTCGGGATTCGTAATGACTCATTTAACCTGGGGAAATTTTATACATCTCTTCAACCCCTAAAATGACTACAAACGTACCTTTAAAAATATTGAAGAATGAACAGCCAGGCTGTTTATGACCACCATTCGGGTAAAAATCGGCGTCACCCATGTTTAAAGTGGTGCCAACAAACCCTGCATCAGTGTGTATGACGTCCACAAATGTCGCATCACTTTTGTCCAGGCGATACTCTTTCTTCGCCTTGTTAAAATGCGGGCCAGCGGGATCTAAACCTGCGTTTTGTCATGAAAACAACAAATAAGGTGTGAGTAACAAGGGCCGTTTGGGGAGCGAGACGTGACAGCAAAAACAACTTGAAGAGAACTTCAACTCCAGAAAAAAAAAAAAAGACAACTTTAAACCGCTAGATATAACAGTTACAAGCAGATCCGTTCGAAAATGCACACACCGGAGAAAAATAATTTCGAAAATTATTCCTTACTGGCTTTCACATTTCTCTGATGCTCGCTTTCGTTTATCGACAAGGCATTTTCGTCTCCAAGTACAGAGTAAAATGGTATGATAGCCTTTTACAGTTTGACCTGTAATGATATCGCGGCTGCTGCACAATTTGGTTCAAATTAATTTGCGTTATGTTGAAAAGGTTGCGAGGCTTAAACCGGAACAAAGTAAGGACAGCCTCGCTCTCATTCAGAACCTAGGCTACTCAGCCGCAACCTTAAGATAATTTATTTGCTAATACCAGTTATTCGACCAAGTGTAACACGATGCTCTTTCAAATAGCTCCCAGCATATCCAGCAACATGCGCCCCAAGGCTAAAGCCCACGATGTAGAAACGTTCTCCCAAACTGGGACCACCATTGTTCTGGGACATCAGGAACATTGCAAGAACAGCAATCTGTCTACCAATGAGCCGAGTGTTTTCCGCCGCTTGGAAATAATTTGTAGCTGCACCCTTAGACCAGTCAACCAAAATCACATTGCAGTCTAACGCATCTAGTAACGCGTCCTTCATTGGCTTCATCCATGGACTGGCGGCGACACTCTCTGAGACAAGAGACAACAAGTAATAAAATGACAAAGTTTCGGCATGCCTTTAATCGCTGCTGTAATGTATTGGGCCGCTAAGTATGTTGGGATAGGAAAAACCATGTGCTTTTGATAGCGGCGGCCATGTTACGTTTGCAATGAAATTGGTTGAGTTAAATCTGTTTGTTTGGATACTTTTTTACTCTCGGGAATACTACATTGGCGACGAGGAGAAACGAAAAGCAATGGAAAAGAGCGTGTTACCGAAATTTGATTGTTTATCTGATCCAGCGACGATTGGTCCCCGATGGAAAAGGTGGTTAACCTTATTCGAACTGTACGCGGACGGGAAAGGGCTTATTATAAGCGAAGGAACCACAGCAGCAACTAAACAGCGGCGACGTGCAATGTTACTCCACCTGCAAGGGGAAGATCCCTGATTTAAGCATCGGCCATGCCTATGACTATGAACTACACGATCGCGATGCTGAGCAGAAAGCTAAGAGTAAAGCTTACGCAGACATACACCGCAGGGCTAGCCCTTCCAGCATTGAACTGGGTGATGAAGTGCTTGTCCAACAAGACAAGACTAACAAACTCAGCACAGCATTTAACCCAAATCCCTGTAAGGTTGTCAGCAAGACTGGGAACAGCCTTGTTGTAGAGAGTCCAACAGGGAACCAGTATTCCAGAAACACAAGTCATGTGAAGCAATACATTAGAGAGGGAGATCCCACACTCCAACAAGGGTCAGACTCTGTGTCAACACCCCCCACACCCCAGCAGGAACTAGACCTTGTGCCATCACCTTACCAACCAACCGTACCAGAATCGACTGCCGGGCTGCTGGGTAGAGGGGAGTGCCCCAATCTGCAGGAGAATGGTGGAGCGGCACCAGAACCATCAAGGAATCAGAGACCACAGAGGACAAGGAGATTGCCAGAGAGATTAAGAGATTATATTGTTAATTTTCTTTGGGGAACATGAACACTGATTCTCTCTCTTCAGAAGTATATACAGTTTGAACATTTAAGTTTTAGAAGAAGAGACTTCATCGTTAGTATAGTTGACTTTATTGTTCGTGGAGATTTCTTTATTCTTGTAAGAGAGCATTTTTCTGAGGATAGGGGAGATGTAATGTTTTGGGCCGCTAAGTATGTTGGGATAGGAAAAACCATGTGCTTTTGATAGCGGCGGCCATGTTACGTTTGCAATGAAATTGGTTGAATTAAATCTGTTTGTTTGGATACTTTATTACTCTCGGGAATACTACAGCTGCCTTTAAGATAAATAGGGAATTTGAATGGCTGAAAAACGACCGGAAAGGTTTGGGTTTCGAATAACGCAAGGGAGGTTTCTATGAATACGTAAATGAAGATATCCCACCCATGATAAATCATTGTTTGGCTTTCTATTTGAAGAAAAAAAAAAAAAAGCAAATCGGAAATCTTTATGTTTTCTTTGTTAATATTTTCTACTTGAAACAGATGTAACTTATGTGTAAGCGAATGCTACATAAAATAATTTTGAATGACTTTATAGTAGCTCTAAAAAAAACTTACCTGTAAACCCATGAACAACGAAAATTGTTTCATGGCGCAGGATGTTGTAATTAGAAGCGGCCAGCTTACTTTTGTTTTCATCGTCAATAGTTTGAGGGATTTCCCGGTTTTGCCTTGTGAACAAGTAAAACGCTGTATTTATCTTAGACGGGCTCTGTGGCAACCGCCAAGGATCTGCAGTGTTCTTGAAACAACCATACTTGGTGTAACAGACTGAACGTTGAAAAAACCCTGGAAGAAACCCTTGAAAACAAAAACAAAACAAAACAAAACAAAACAAACTATTTTTTTGAAATTTCGTCAAAATAGGAAATACCACTTTCCGCTAGAAAGAGCAGCTCAATTAAAGAGGATCGTCAAAATGTTATGTACTGACCTTGCAACGTGTTCTCACCAATTAAATCAGTTAACTAATCGTGTTCCCATTTTCACACCAATAAACACAAAACATGTTTTTATCCAACTTTGAATGGCATCAACTCTTCAGTAAACCCCAGCGCTAGCGTGGGCTTTACTGCTGTAGTAGTACTCGCTAAAATTATTAAATTGTTCACCCGGTCAAATCCATCCTTGAACTCTGTGATCAACTCTGAGTTGCTCATTCCATGTACAGAGGAGCCGTGAATGAGTCATATAATACAGTCAACTCTCTCTTAACGGACACCTCACTAAGATGGACACCTCTATAAGACGTACAACTGGTGCTGGACCCGGCCGTTTCTTAGTCACTTTACTATAACCAAACTCTCTATAAGACCGACACCTCCATAAGAGGAACAGCGGACACTTTGAAATCGTCAAGGGACGCTTGTGAGGTGCTGAATGTGACCGGAAATTACGATTTAGGGAAGAAAAAACTTGTACGTGACTCTTTTTAACACCTGAGACGTTTAATTGACAGCTCTTATCTTGTCACCAGAATACAAACCATGAGTACAAGTTTAAATTAAATCTGTCCCACTCGAAAAACAACTTGGAGGTGACAACCGATTTGTATTACAAATCTAAAACAGGTAGGTTTCGTTCAAGTAAACAACTTAAAACAACTTACATGGCAACAACTTAATTAACAACTTACATGGCCGTGCGTATCTCCGCACGGCCATGTAATATCCTGTATTTCTGTCTCAAGTCCATAATTAAAATTAAGTTTTGAGGCGGGAAATAGAAATCAAAAACAACTGCGAAAATGGCTACTTAGAGTAAGAGTTCTAGTCGATTGCTCTAAGTCACAGACTTTCGGACTAAGTGATTTTTTTATTTTTATTATGGCACACAGTTTAGTCGAATGAAAAGTAATTAAAGGCAGTCTTGAATTCCCCGGATTCCTCACTGTGGATTCCGGGTTTAATGTCCCTAATTCAATCCACCTCTTCAAGAGATTCCGGATTCTTCACCGGCCAGCAAGATTCCTCATTTTAGTGGTATTCGAAGCCCACGATTCCAACTTCTACTGGATTTCGGAATTTGGCTAATGGAAGGATAAATGGAGCGAATGGTACGACTTTTTCCATAGGTTTCGATACTATTTCATTTTAGGCTCCTAAAAGATCCGAAAGCCGGAATCAAGCACATGGCTTGGATTTTGCATAAAATTTCAGTCGAGTGGCACAAGAAGAATCCTCGACCACTCAACTTTGTTTAGAGCATGATTGAAAAGCAGGTACGTGGTGCAAATATCGGCTCCAGCCGTGTAGAATGCCGGTTCACAATTTTTCTCAAACTCGTAGATTACTTCATGGTGATGCACCCACCTCCATGTACTTAAAACTGCGATGGTTTTATGCTTTCGATCCATACTAATTAGGTTATTAGGCAACTTATATTTGGATCCTAGCTATAGCCTTTCAGCCGTCGGAAGTTTGTATAAAGAATCAACCATTTTTGGCCTCATGGTAAGGGTCCCCCCTTTGCAAAATTTCGGAAAATCGCAATTTCGACACTTTCGGAAAAGTCGCCATTTCTCTTATTCTAGGTCTTTCTTTAATGCGTTACTGAACTAGCACGATATGACAATAGGCGATTTGCATGATATCGTCATTTACTAAGAACACCAGACTGCTTAAACAATTGTTTCTTTCTTCACAGGAGAGCATTTTGACAAAGCATTTTGACAAAGCATTCTGGTATCTGTCGTAAACTGACACTACCATGCAAACAGTCGCCTATAAAAAGAGAGGTTTCCTTTCATTGTGCTGTAGTATAATTGTTCTCTATCACATTAACATTTTTATGGCTCAGTTTGACATTAGCATGAATTGTTTTTCATAACTTTCATATCTTGTTTAAATTACACAACATTCATGCTTAAGCGGTTTGTGACCACTTTTTCGCCATTTCGAAAATGAATCAAACAACTTGGCATATCATCAGTATCTACATAATAAACAGAACATTACATGGCCGCTTGCGGAAAGGAATTTTGCCTTCTCGCGCTAAAAGTATCTTTGACGAGTGAGGGTACCAAACGAAACTATCTACACTAGAAGATAAAATTCGAATCCTCTCGTGGACATGTCAGTTGTCTGTGTCAAAACTAGTTATTCAACTAAGAGCGAGTTTAAGCATATATTGTCCCGAATTTTGAGGAAGGTATTTACAAAGATTGCCAGTGGCCAACCATCTACCCGTCGGTTGTAATATTAATTAAAAGACACAGATGACCATGATCAGTTTAACAAATTAAAAGGACGACTTCGCAGCTTGCCATCAAAAATACAATTATTTGCTAGTTTGTACTTTCCGATAGGTTTATCTAGTTATTTAATTAGACAAACCAGGCAATTCGACCCAGGCTTGACTAAAATATTCAAAATCACCAAACTTGGTTGAAAATTGACCGATTTCACAGAAGATAGTTCATGTTGTCTCAACTCAGTTCGAATTCTTCAGTGGTTATTTTTACAGTTCGATATCTTCTCTTATTCATATAGACGATTTTGGAAGACAATATCTATAATATTGTAAATAATCACATATCGTAAACGGGAATTTGATTAAAGAAACGTCTACTTCTAAAAATAAAATAAGAAGCGCGAGGAACGGAGAATGGGGAATTGGAAACGTGGAATCCCCGAACTCAGTGTGAAATCTCTAGAACGGAAATTCTCAAAAAATGATAAATCCCTGAAAGGGAGAATTTATAAATAAGGGAATCTCAAAAATGGCGAATCTTCAAAAGGAAGGAGTGCTATAGATCTATTCTGATACAAAACTGCTCATATTATAAAGGAAATAACACAATGTTTCTATAACAGTGAAACTGGAAATCCTCCAATCAACCAAAGTGTTGGTCAAGTCTTGGGCTAAACTGAGCAGCTTCTTGACCTTTGAAACTTCCCTTGACTTATCACATCGTGCACTACAGTCCCCTCCCCCCCCCCCCCCCCCCCCCCCTTCGCGGAAACTGACAAGAACCACCAAACCTTGATTGAATAATTGGATACCGGTCAGTAGTAGAGTATTCATGATATTTCTACTATCTGGAATAGCTTTCGGAGAATTCGACGTCATTTTTGCCGGACGTCATACTTTTTGTTATCCACTGGACATCATTTGCCTAATCGTGTCTTTCTTATTTCAGGTATTCTCCGTTTTAGAAATTCCCCATTCAGTTTAGAGACTCCTCGTTCCCCGTTCCACGTTGTCTTGCATGTACCCCTTTCTCGTTTTCTCCAATTAGAGATTCCAGTTGAACAACTCCAAACAGTCGGGTTTGACTCGAAATTGACCAATTTCACTGACGACACTCGTCAAGTTGTCTCAAATCTTGCCGACAAAGAGGCTATTTTACCACTACGATTCGCATCAGTTCCTACAGACGATTATTAAGAGGCAAATATTTTAGTTAATGCGTAATCATATATCGAAGGGCTTAATTAAAGGGAATCAAACTCAGTATTGAAAATAGCTTGTGGTAGTTGAGTCTTAATAAATGATATTTTTCGGCTTGAATCCGATTGGTCTTTGTCAACATATATGTACCTATGAAAAAGTCGATTTGGTGAGCTTACAGACGCATGAAAAAATTTATAATTCCGCACGAATGTTATTATTAATGTCATACATATACCTCAATATTGAAATTAGATTAACGATAGTAAAAAAAAATAAGTTACTCGTAACTGAATGCTATCTACTTACCCTGTCCCATTGTTACAAGTGTTAAAAACACGAAAACGACTGTGTTGCAATTGGCGACTGCCATTCTCTAAACACGTTCCGATTAGTGATATGACCACTGCTTTCTTAGTGTCGTGAAATGAGACAGTTCGTATCTGCTTGGCGTATGTTAATTAACAATTAGACCCGTAGCCCGCAAGGTCCACGGGGCAATAGCCCATGAAGCGAAGCCAAATCGGCTATTGACCAGTGGCCCTTGAGGGCGAAGGGTCTAATTGTTTTAGTATCACCCAACTAGTCGGGCAGAAAAGGCAATAATAAAGTTAACAAATGCAAGTTGAAGAAATATTTATTTGGGAATAAAACGAAAGAAAGGGTCATGCTTTTCGCTACTCGAGGACTATTACTAATAGTCCTCTAGTAGCGTAGCCTATCAAAATTCAGCATTTGCATTAGTCCACTAGTTGGGTGATACTAATTACAAATACTCGTAGAATGCTATTACAAGACGCCTAGAAGGGCGTATCCGTGGGCTGCACAAACACTTAACACAAATTGTCCAGTACAGTGAACTACAACTACACGTGAAGTTCGGAAAATGGGAAGAGATTCCCAGAAAGATAAATCTGCAATTCAAGGTGGCTCAAACCAGCTTCAACTCTTGAAAGGAACGTTCTTATTAGAAGGATTGACACTACAGCACTTTATCACTTAACATCAATGATGTTATGGTATCATATCCAACACCGACTATTGCTGTTACCAAACTCTCTATAAGACGGACACCTCCATAAGACGAACAACGGACACTTTGAAATCGTCAACGGACGCTTGTGAGGTGCTGAATGTGACCGCAAATTACGATTTAGGGAAGAAAAAATCTTGTACGTGACTCTTTTTAACACCTGAGACGTTTAATTGACAGCTCTTATCTTGTCACCAGAATACAAACAGTACAAGTTAAAATTAAATCAGTCATTGTCCCACTCGAAAAATAACTTGGAGGTGACAACCGAATTGTATTGTAATCTAAAACAGGTAGGTTTCGTTCAAGTAAACAACTTAAAACAAACTTTAAACAGACGCGTATTCACTGTACACAGAGAGGTTCAGCGTTATTATCTTAAAATTCCTGGGGTCATGTTACGTCGACTCTCTATAAGCCGGACACCTCTCTGACTGACGGACAGCTGAGGCCGGTCCCGATGGTGTCCGTCTTAGAGATAGTTGACTGTATCTCTCTTCTGAATTTTTTTTCTCTCAGATCAACTATTATAAAGAATTTCTTCTCTCGCCTAGTATCGTCAACTTAACCGGCAATCAATGGCTCGCTCACTCGTGAAATATTTTCAACATTCGAAGAGAAATTTCGTATCTCCGCACGGCCATGTAATATCCTGTATTTCTGTCTCAAGTCCATAATTAAAATTAAGTTTTGAGGCGGGAAATAGAAATCTAAAAACCACTGCGAAAATGACTACTTAGAGTAAGAGTTCTAGTCGATTACTTTAAGTCACAGACTTTCGGACTAAATGATTTTTTTTATTATTATGGCGCACAGTTTAGTCGAATGAAAAGTAATTAAAGGCAGTCTTGAATTTCCCGGATTCCTCACTGTGGATTCCGTGTGAATGTCCTTAATTCAATCCACCTCTTCAAGAGATTCCGGATTCCTCACCGGCCAGCAAGATTCCTGATTTTAGTGGTATTCGAAGCCCACAATTCCAGCTTCTACACACAAAAATTTTCTGGTTTCGAAATTTGGCTAATGGAAGGATAAATGGAGCGAATGGTATGACTTTTTCCATGTGTTTCGATACAGTAACTATTTCATTTTAGGCTCCAAAAAGAGCTGAATGAATCAAGCACATGGCTTGGATTTTGCATAAAATTTCAGTCGAGTGGCACAAGAAGAATCCTCGACCACTCAACTTTGTTTAGAGCATGATTGAAAAGCAGGTACGTGGTGCAAATATCGGCTCCAGCCGTGTAGAATGCCGGTTCACAATTTTTCCCAAACTCGTAGATTACTTCATGGTGATGCACCCACCTCTATGTACTTAAAACTGCGATTGTTTTATGCTTTCGATCCATACCAATTAGGTTATTAGGCAACTTGTATTTGGATCCTAGCTATAGCCTTTCAGCCGTCGGAAGTTTGTATAAAGAATCAACCATTTTTGGCCTCATGGTAAGGGTCCCCCCTTTGCAAAATTTCGGAAAATCGCAATTTCGACACTTTCGGAAAAGTCGCCATTTCTCTTATTCTAGGTCTTTCTTTAATGCGTTACTGAACTAGCACGATATGACAATAGGCGATTTGCATGATATCGTCATTTACTAAGAACACCAGACTGCTTAAACAATTGTTTCTTTCTTCACAGGAGAGCATTTTGACAAAGCATTTTGACAAAGCATTCTGGTATCTGTCGTAAACTGACACTACCATGCAAACAGTCGCCTATAAAAAGAGAGGTTTCCTTTCATTGTGCTGTAGTATAATTGTTCTCTATCACATTAACATTTTTATGGCTCAGTTTGACATTAGCATGAATTGTTTTTCATAACTTTCATATCTTGTTTAAAATTACACAACATTCATGCTTAAGCGGTTTGTGACCACTTTTTCGCCATTTCGAAAATGAATCAAACAACTTGGCATATCATCAGTATCTACATAATAAACAGAACATTACATGGCCGCTTGCGGAAAGGAATTTTGCCTTCTCGCGCTAAAAGTATCTTTGACGAGTGAGGGTACCAAACGAAACTATCTACACTAGAAGATAAAATTCGAATCCTCTCGTGGACATGTCAGTTGTCTGTGTCAAAACTAGTTATTCAACTAAGAGCGAGTTTAAGCATATATTGTCCCGAATTTTGAGGAAGGTATTTACAAAGATTGCCAGTGGCCAACCATCTACCCGTCGGTTGTAATATTAATTAAAAGACACAGATGACCATGATCAGTTTAACAAATTAAAAGGACGACTTCGCAGCTTGCCATCAAAAATACAATTATTTGCTAGTTTGTACTTTCCGATAGGTTTATCTAGTTATTTAATTAGACAAACCAGGCAATTCGACCCAGGCTTGACTAAAATATTCAAAATCACCAAACTTGGTTGAAAATTGACCGATTTCACAGAAGATAGTTCATGTTGTCTCAACTCAGTTCGAATTCTTCAGTGGTTATTTTTACAGTTCGATATCTTCTCTTATTCATATAGACGATTTTGGAAGACAATATCTATAATATTGTAAATAATCACATATCGTAAACGGGAATTTGATTAAAGAAACGTCTACTTCTAAAAATAAAATAAGAAGCGCGAGGAACGGAGAATGGGGAATTGGAAACGTGGAATCCCCGAACTCAGTGTGAAATCTCTAGAACGGAAATTCTCAAAAAATGATAAATCCCTGAAAGGGAGAATTTATAAATAAGGGAATCTCAAAAATGGCGAATCTTCAAAAGGAAGGAGTGCTATAGATCTATTCTGATACAAAACTGCTCATATTATAAAGGAAATAACACAATGTTTCTATAACAGTGAAACTGGAAATCCTCCAATCAACCAAAGTGTTGGTCAAGTCTTGGGCTAAACTGAGCAGCTTCTTGACCTTTGAAACTTCCCTTGACTTATCACATCGTGCACTACAGTCCCCTACCCCCTCCCCCCCCCCCCCCCCCCCCTTCGCGGAAACTGACAAGAACCACCAAACCTTGATTGAATAATTGGATACCGGTCAGTAGTAGAGTATTCATGATATTTCTACTATCTGGAATAGCTTTCGGAGAATTCGACGTCATTTTTGCCGGACGTCATACTTTTTGTTATCCACTGGACATCATTTGCCTAATCGTGTCTTTCTTATTTCAGGTATTCTCCGTTTTAGAAATTCCCCATTCAGTTTAGAGACTCCTCGTTCCCCGTTCCACGTTGTCTTGCATGTACCCCTTTCTCGTTTTCTCCAATTAGAGATTCCAGTTGAACAACTCCAAACAGTCGGGTTTGACTCGAAATTGACCAATTTCACTGACGACACTCGTCAAGTTGTCTCAAATCTTGCCGACAAAGAGGCTATTTTACCACTACGATTCGCATCAGTTCCTACAGACGATTATTAAGAGGCAAATATTTTAGTTAATGCGTAATCATATATCGAAGGGCTTAATTAAAGGGAATCAAACTCAGTATTGAAAATAGCTTGTGGTAGTTGAGTCTTAATAAATGATATTTTTCGGCTTGAATCCGATTGGTCTTTGTCAACATATATGTACCTATGAAAAAGTCGATTTGGTGAGCTTACAGACGCATGAAAACATTTATAATTCCGCACGAATGTTATTATTATTGTCATACGTATACCTCAATATTGAAATTAGATTAACGATAGTAAAAAAAAATAAGTTACTCGTAACTGAATGCTATCTACTTACCCTGTCCCATTGTTACAAGTGTTAAAAACACGAAAACGACTGTGTTGCAATTGGCGACTGCCATTCTCTAAACACGTTCCGATTAGTGATATGACCACTGCTTTCTTAGTGTCGTGAAATGAGACAGTTCGTATCTGCTTGGCGTATGTTAATTAACAATTAGACCCGTAGCCCGCAAGGTCCACGGGGCAATAGCCCATGAAGCGAAGCCAAATCGGCTATTGACCAGTGGCCCTTGAGGGCGAAGGGTCTAATTGTTTTAGTATCACCCAACTAGTCGGGCAGAAAAGGCAATAATAAAGTTAACAAATGCAAGTTGAAGAAATATTTATTTGGGAATAAAACGAAAGAAAGGGTCATGCTTTTCGCTACTCGAGGACTATTACTAATAGTCCTCTAGTAGCGTAGCCTATCAAAATTCAGCATTTGCATTAGTCCACTAGTTGGGTGATACTAATTACAAATACTCGTAGAATGCTATTACAAGACGCCTAGAAGGGCGTATCCGTGGGCTGCACAAACACTTAACACAAATTGTCCAGTACAGTGAACTACAACTACACGTGAAGTTCGGAAAATGGGAAGAGATTCCCAGAAAGATAAATCTGCAATTCAAGGTGGCTCAAACCAGCTTCAACTCTTGAAAGGAACGTTCTTATTAGAAGGATTGACACTACAGCACTTTATCACTTAACATCAATGATGTTATGGTATCATATCCAACACCGACTATTGCTGTTACCAAACTCTCTATAAGACGGACACCTCCATAAGACGAACAACGGACACTTTGAAATCGTCAACGGACGCTTGTGAGGTGCTGAATGTGACCGCAAATTACGATTTAGGGAAGAAAAAATCTTGTACGTGACTCTTTTTAACACCTGAGACGTTTAATTGACAGCTCTTATCTTGTCACCAGAATACAAACAGTACAAGTTAAAATTAAATCAGTCATTGTCCCACTCGAAAAATAACTTGGAGGTGACAACCGAATTGTATTGTAATCTAAAACAGGTAGGTTTCGTTCAAGTAAACAACTTAAAACAAACTTTAAACAGACGCGTATTCACTGTACACAGAGAGGTTCAGCGTTATTATCTTAAAATTCCTGGGGTCATGTTACGTCGACTCTCTATAAGCCGGACACCTCTCTGACTGACGGACAGCTGAGGCCGGTCCCGATGGTGTCCGTCTTAGAGATAGTTGACTGTATCTCTCTTCTGAATTTTTTTTCTCTCAGATCAACTATTATAAAGAATTTCTTCTCTCGCCTAGTATCGTCAACTTAACCGGCAATCAATGGCTCGCTCACTCGTGAAATATTTTCAACATTCGAAGAGAAATTTCGTATCTCCGCACGGCCATGTAATATCCTGTATTTCTGTCTCAAGTCCATAATTAAAATTAAGTTTTGAGGCGGGAAATAGAAATCTAAAAACCACTGCGAAAATGACTACTTAGAGTAAGAGTTCTAGTCGATTACTTTAAGTCACAGACTTTCGGACTAAATGATTTTTTTATTATTATGGCGCACAGTTTAGTCGAATGAAAAGTAATTAAAGGCAGTCTTGAATTTCCCGGATTCCTCACTGTGGATTCCGTGTGAATGTCCTTAATTCAATCCACCTCTTCAAGAGATTCCGGATTCCTCACCGGCCAGCAAGATTCCTGATTTTAGTGGTATTCGAAGCCCACAATTCCAGCTTCTACACACAAAAATTTTCTGGTTTCGAAATTTGGCTAATGGAAGGATAAATGGAGCGAATGGTATGACTTTTTCCATGTGTTTCGATACAGTAACTATTTCATTTTAGGCTCCAAAAAGAGCTGAATGAATCAAGCACATGGCTTGGATTTTGCATAAAATTTCAGTCGAGTGGCACAAGAAGAATCCTCGACCACTCAACTTTGTTTAGAGCATGATTGAAAAGCAGGTACGTGGTGCAAATATCGGCTCCAGCCGTGTAGAATGCCGGTTCACAATTTTTCCCAAACTCGTAGATTACTTCATGGTGATGCACCCACCTCTATGTACTTAAAACTGCGATTGTTTTATGCTTTCGATCCATACCAATTAGGTTATTAGGCAACTTGTATTTGGATCCTAGCTATAGCCTTTCAGCCTTCGGAAGTTTGTATAAAGAATCAACCATTTTTGGCCTCATGGTAAGGGTCCTCCCTTTGCAAAATTTCGGAAAATCGCAATTTCGACACTTTCGGAAAAGTCGCCATTTCTCTTATTCTAGGTCTTTCTTTAATGCGTTACTGAACTAACACGATATGACAATAGGCGATTTGTATGATATCGTCATTTACTAAGAAGACCAGACTGCTTAAACACATGTAAACAGTTGTTTCTTTGTTCCAAGGAGAGAAGAAAAATCTGAATAACAAAGCATTTTGACAAAGCATTCTGGTATCTGTCGTAAACTGACACTACCATGCAAATCGCCTATAAAAAGAAAGGTTATCTTTCATTGTGCTGTAGTATAATTGTTCTCTACCACATTAACATTTTTATGGCTCAGTTTGACATTAGCATGAATTGTTTTTCACAACTTTCATATCTTGTTTAAAATTACACAACATTCATGCTTAAGCGGTTTGTGACCACTTTTTCGCCATTTCGAAAATGAATCAAACAACTTGTTTTTAATCTAGGCATATCATCAGTATCTACATAATAAACAGAACATTACATGGCCGCTTGCGGAAAGGAATTTTGCCTTCTCGCGCTAATAGTATCTTTGACGAGTGAGGGCACCAAACGATACTATCAACACTAGAAGATAAAATTCGAATCCTCTCGTGGACATGTCAGTTGTCAGTGTCAAAGCTAGGAATTCAACTATGAGCGAGTTTAAGCATATATTGTTCCGAATTTCGAGGACTGAGGTGTTTACAAAGATTGCCAGTGGCCAACCATCTACCCGTCGGTTGTAATATTAATTAAAAGACACCGATGACCATGATTTAACAAAAAGGACGACTTCGCAGCTTACCATCAAAAATACAATTATTTGCTAGTTTGTACTTTCCGATAGGTTTATCTAGCTATTTAATTAGACAACCCAGGCAAGTCTACCCAGGCTTGAGTAAAATATTCAAAATCTCCAAACTTGGTTGAAAATTGACCGATTTCACAGAGGATAGTTCATGCTGTTTCAACTCAGTTCGAATTCTTCAGTGGTTATTTTTACAGTTCGATATCTTCTCTTATTCATATAGACGATTTTGGAAGACAATATCTATAATATTGTAAATAATCACATATCGTAAATGGGAATTTGATTAAAGAAACGTCTACTTCTAAAATAAAATAAGAAGCTCGAGGAACGGAGAATGGGGAATTGGAAACGTGGAATCCCCGAACTCAGTGGGAAATCTCTAGAACGGAAATTCTCAAAAAATGATAAATCCCTGAAAGGGAGAATTTATAAATAAGGGAATCTCAAAAATGGCGAATCTTCAAAAGGAAGGAGTGCTACAGATCTATTCTGATACAAAACTGCTCATATTATAAAGGAAATAACACAATGTTTCTATAACAGTGAAACTGGAAATCCTCCAATCAACCAAAGTGTTGGTCAAGTCTTGAGCTAAACTGAGCAGCTTCTTGACCTTTGAAACTTCCCTTGACTTATCACATCGTACACTACAGTCCCCCCCCCCCCGCGGAAACTGACAAGAACCACCAAACCTTGATTGAATAATTGGATACCGGTTAGTAGTAGAGTATTCATGATATTTCTACTATCTGGAATAGCTTTCGGAGAATTCGACGTCATTTTTGCCGGACGTCATACTTTTTGTTATCCACTGGACATCATTTGCCTAATCGTGTCTTTCTTATTTCAGGTATTCTCCGTTTTAGAAATTCCCCATTCAGTTTAGAGACTCCTCGTTCCCCGTTCCACGTTGTCTTGCATGTACCCCTTTCTCGTTTTCTCCAATTAGAGATTCCAGTTGAACAACTCCAAACAGTCGGGTTTGACTCGAAATTGACCAATTTCACTGACGACACTCGTCAAGTTGTCTCAAATCTTGCCGACAAAGAGGCTATTTTACCACTACGATTCGCATCAGTTCCTACAGACGATTATTAAGAGGCAAATATTTTAGTTAATGCGTAATCATATATCGAAGGGCTTAATTAAAGGGAATCAAACTCAGTATTGAAAATAGCTTGTGGTAGTTGAGTCTTAATAAATGATATTTTTCGGCTTGAATCCGATTGGTCTTTGTCAACATATATGTACCTATGAAAAAGTCGATTTGGTGAGCTTACAGACGCATGAAAACATTTATAATTCCGCACGAATGTTATTATTATTGTCATACGTATACCTCAATATTGAAATTAGATTAACGATAGTAAAAAAAAATAAGTTACTCGTAACTGAATGCTATCTACTTACCCTGTCCCATTGTTACAAGTGTTAAAAACACGAAAACGACTGTGTTGCAATTGGCGACTGCCATTCTCTAAACACGTTCCGATTAGTGATATGACCACTGCTTTCTTAGTGTCGTGAAATGAGACAGTTCGTATCTGCTTGGCGTATGTAAATTAACAATTAGACCCGTAGCCCGCAAGGTCCACGGGGCAATAGCCCATGAGGCAAAGCCAAATCGGCTATTGACCAGTGGCCCTTGAGGGCGAAGGGTCTAATTGTTTTAGTATCACCCAACTAGTCGGGCAGAAAAGGCAATAATAAAGTTAACAAATGCAAGTTGAAGAAATATTTATTTGGGAATAAAACGAAAGAAAGGGTCATGCTTTTCGCTACTCGAGGACTATTACTAATAGTCCTCTAGTAGCGTAGCCTATCAAAATTCAGCATTTGCATTAGTCCACTAGTTGGGTGATACTAATTACAAATACTCGTAGAATGCTATTACAAGACGCCTAGAAGGGCGTATCCGTGGGCTGCACAAACACTTAACACAAATTGTCCAGTACAGTGAACTACAACTACACGTGAAGTTCGGAAAATGGGAAGAGATTCCCAGAAAGATAAATCTGCATTTCAAGGTGGCTCAAACCAGCTTCAACTCTTGAAAGGAACGTTCTTATTAGAAGGATTGACACTACAGCACTTTATCACTTAACATCAATGATGTTATGGTATCATATCCAACACCGACTATTGCTGTTACCAAACTCTCTATAAGACGGACACCTCCATAAGACGAACAACGGACACTTTGAAATCGTCAACGGACGCTTGTGAGGTGCTGAATGTGACCGCAAATTACGATTTAGGGAAGAAAAAATCTTGTACGTGACTCTTTTTAACACCTGAGACGTTTAATTGACAGCTCTTATCTTGTCACCAGAATACAAACAGTACAAGTTAAAATTAAATCAGTCATTGTCCCACTCGAAAAATAACTTGGAGGTGACAACCGAATTGTATTGTAATCTAAAACAGGTAGGTTTCGTTCAAGTAAACAACTTAAAACAAACTTTAAACAGACGCGTATTCACTGTACACAGAGAGGTTCAGCGTTATTATCTTAAAATTCCTGGGGTCATGTTACGTCGACTCTCTATAAGCCGGACACCTCTCTGACTGACGGACAGCTGAGGCCGGTCCCGATGGTGTCCGTCTTAGAGATAGTTGACTGTATCTCTCTTCTGAATTTTTTTTCTCTCAGATCAACTATTATAAAGAATTTCTTCTCTCGCCTAGTATCGTCAACTTAACCGGCAATCAATGGCTCGCTCACTCGTGAAATATTTTCAACATTCGAAGAGAAATTTCGTATCTCCGCACGGCCATGTAATATCCTGTATTTCTGTCTCAAGTCCATAATTAAAATTAAGTTTTGAGGCGGGAAATAGAAATCTAAAAACCACTGCGAAAATGACTACTTAGAGTAAGAGTTCTAGTCGATTACTTTAAGTCACAGACTTTCGGACTAAATGATTTTTTTTATTATTATGGCGCACAGTTTAGTCGAATGAAAAGTAATTAAAGGCAGTCTTGAATTTCCCGGATTCCTCACTGTGGATTCCGTGTGAATGTCCTTAATTCAATCCACCTCTTCAAGAGATTCCGGATTCCTCACCGGCCAGCAAGATTCCTGATTTTAGTGGTATTCGAAGCCCACAATTCCAGCTTCTACACACAAAATTTTCTGGTTTCGAAATTTGGCTAATGGAAGGATAAATGGAGCGAATGGTATGACTTTTTCCATGTGTTTCGATACAGTAACTATTTCATTTTAGGCTCCAAAAAGAGCTGAATGAATCAAGCACATGGCTTGGATTTTGCATAAAATTTCAGTCGAGTGGCACAAGAAGAATCCTCGACCACTCAACTTTGTTTAGAGCATGATTGAAAAGCAGGTACGTGGTGCAAATATCGGCTCCAGCCGTGTAGAATGCCGGTTCACAATTTTTCCCAAACTCGTAGATTACTTCATGGTGATGCACCCACCTCTATGTACTTAAAACTGCGATTGTTTTATGCTTTCGATCCATACCAATTAGGTTATTAGGCAACTTGTATTTGGATCCTAGCTATAGCCTTTCAGCCTTCGGAAGTTTGTATAAAGAATCAACCATTTTTGGCCTCATGGTAAGGGTCCTCCCTTTGCAAAATTTCGGAAAATCGCAATTTCGACACTTTCGGAAAAGTCGCCATTTCTCTTATTCTAGGTCTTTCTTTAATGCGTTACTGAACTAACACGATATGACAATAGGCGATTTGTATGATATCGTCATTTACTAAGAAGACCAGACTGCTTAAACACATGTAAACAGTTGTTTCTTTGTTCCAAGGAGAGAAGAAAAATCTGAATAACAAAGCATTTTGACAAAGCATTCTGGTATCTGTCGTAAACTGACACTACCATGCAAATCGCCTATAAAAAGAAAGGTTATCTTTCATTGTGCTGTAGTATAATTGTTCTCTACCACATTAACATTTTTATGGCTCAGTTTGACATTAGCATGAATTGTTTTTCACAACTTTCATATCTTGTTTAAAATTACACAACATTCATGCTTAAGCGGTTTGTGACCACTTTTTCGCCATTTCGAAAATGAATCAAACAACTTGTTTTTAATCTAGGCATATCATCAGTATCTACATAATAAACAGAACATTACATGGCCGCTTGCGGAAAGGAATTTTGCCTTCTCGCGCTAATAGTATCTTTGACGAGTGAGGGCACCAAACGATACTATCAACACTAGAAGATAAAATTCGAATCCTCTCGTGGACATGTCAGTTGTCAGTGTCAAAGCTAGGAATTCAACTATGAGCGAGTTTAAGCATATATTGTTCCGAATTTCGAGGACTGAGGTGTTTACAAAGATTGCCAGTGGCCAACCATCTACCCGTCGGTTGTAATATTAATTAAAAGACACCGATGACCATGATTTAACAAAAAGGACGACTTCGCAGCTTACCATCAAAAATACAATTATTTGCTAGTTTGTACTTTCCGATAGGTTTATCTAGCTATTTAATTAGACAACCCAGGCAAGTCTACCCAGGCTTGAGTAAAATATTCAAAATCTCCAAACTTGGTTGAAAATTGACCGATTTCACAGAGGATAGTTCATGCTGTTTCAACTCAGTTCGAATTCTTCAGTGGTTATTTTTACAGTTCGATATCTTCTCTTATTCATATAGACGATTTTGGAAGACAATATCTATAATATTGTAAATAATCACATATCGTAAATGGGAATTTGATTAAAGAAACGTCTACTTCTAAAAATAAAATAAGAAGCTCGAGGAACGGAGAATGGGGAATTGGAAACGTGGAATCCCCGAACTCAGTGGGAAATCTCTAGAACGGAAATTCTCAAAAAATGATAAATCCCTGAAAGGGAGAATTTATAAATAAGGGAATCTCAAAAATGGCGAATCTTCAAAAGGAAGGAGTGCTACAGATCTATTCTGATACAAAACTGCTCATATTATAAAGGAAATAACACAATGTTTCTATAACAGTGAAACTGGAAATCCTCCAATCAACCAAAGTGTTGGTCAAGTCTTGAGCTAAACTGAGCAGCTTCTTGACCTTTGAAACTTCCCTTGACTTATCACATCGTACACTACAGTCCCCCCCCCCCCCCGCGGAAACTGACAAGAACCACCAAACCTTGATTGAATAATTGGATACCGGTTAGTAGTAGAGTATTCATGATATTTCTACTATCTGGAATAGCTTTCGGAGAATTCGACGTCATTTTTGCCGGACGTCATACTTTTTGTTATCCACTGGACATCATTTGCCTAATCGTGTCTTTCTTATTTCAGGTATTCTCCGTTTTAGAAATTCCCCATTCAGTTTAGAGACTCCTCGTTCCCCGTTCCACGTTGTCTTGCATGTACCCCTTTCTCGTTTTCTCCAATTAGAGATTCCAGTTGAACAACTCCAAACAGTCGGGTTTGACTCGAAATTGACCAATTTCACTGACGACACTCGTCAAGTTGTCTCAAATCTTGCCGACAAAGAGGCTATTTTACCACTACGATTCGCATCAGTTCCTACAGACG
Organism: Montipora foliosa; assembly: GCF_036669935.1. Lineage (NCBI taxonomy): Eukaryota > Metazoa > Cnidaria > Anthozoa > Scleractinia > Acroporidae > Montipora > Montipora foliosa. The sequence continues at coordinate 16,086,064 of NC_090878.1, read as the reverse complement.
ATTATTAAGAGGCAAATATTTTAGTTAATGCGTAATCATATATCGAAGGGCTTAATTAAAGGGAATCAAACTCAGTATTGAAAATAGCTTGTGGTAGTTGAGTCTTAATAAATGATATTTTTCGGCTTGAATCCGATTGGTCTTTGTCAACATATATGTACCTATGAAAAAGTCGATTTGGTGAGCTTACAGACGCATGAAAACATTTATAATTCCGCACGAATGTTATTATTATTGTCATACGTATACCTCAATATTGAAATTAGATTAACGATAGTAAAAAAAATAAGTTACTCGTAACTGAATGCTATCTACTTACCCTGTCCCATTGTTACAAGTGTTAAAAACACGAAAACGACTGTGTTGCAATTGGCGACTGCCATTCTCTAAACACGTTCCGATTAGTGATATGACCACTGCTTTCTTAGTGTCGTGAAATGAGACAGTTCGTATCTGCTTGGCGTATGTAAATTAACAATTAGACCCGTAGCCCGCAAGGTCCACGGGGCAATAGCCCATGAGGCAAAGCCAAATCGGCTATTGACCAGTGGCCCTTGAGGGCGAAGGGTCTAATTGTTTTAGTATCACCCAACTAGTCGGGCAGAAAAGGCAATAATAAAGTTAACAAATGCAAGTTGAAGAAATATTTATTTGGGAATAAAACGAAAGAAAGGGTCATGCTTTTCGCTACTCGAGGACTATTACTAATAGTCCTCTAGTAGCGTAGCCTATCAAAATTCAGCATTTGCATTAGTCCACTAGTTGGGTGATACTAATTACAAATACTCGTAGAATGCTATTACAAGACGCCTAGAAGGGCGTATCCGTGGGCTGCACAAACACTTAACACAAATTGTCCAGTACAGTGAACTACAACTACAGGTGAAGTTCGGAAAATGGGAAGAGATTCCCAGAAAGATAAATCTGCAATTTAAGGTGGCTCAAACCAGCTTCAACTCTTGAAAGGAACGTTCTTATTAGAAGGATTGACACTACAGCACTTTATCACTTAACATCAATGATGTTATGGTATCATATCAAACACCGACTATTGCTGAAAAGATTCGTTCATTTTTGTGACGTAAAAAGTTACCGTGGCAACAGGAAAGCCCTGCAAAAGCACCTTATGTTTTGGCTTTAGCTGCTCATACCTCAAAAACGAACTCTGCGAGCCCCATTTTTTTTATTTCTAAAATGTGATCAGCATGCCAGAATGAAATTTTCTGCAAAGTTAAAAACAAAATTTGTGGAGCAGATTTAGAGTCACCTTAAATAATTGAAAATTTAAGGTTGTTCTGAATCTGTTTGACAGAATTTTTTAAACTCTGCCGAAAGTTTTATAGACGATTCGTCTACCGGAAGTTACGATTTTGTTTTCACATGTTTTAACTAGTCACCAGTTCCTCGCTCTAGTTTTTAAAATTCTGTGTAACAGTTTTAACCGTCACTTCTGATGATGTATGCTGCAACATACGAAACGTCAAGTATAAAATGAAAATGTTTGTAACCGCGGTTTGTTTTCTTCTCCTATTGAAACTAAAGCCAAAATATAGGGTGTTTTTGCGAATCTTTCCTGTTTCCATGGTAACTGTTTACGTCAGAAAAATGTCTCCATCTCGTTGAGCAATAAGTGTTGTAGTGCCAATCCTTCTAATAACAAGGTCTCTTGAAAGAATTTCGAATCATTTTGCCAACGTTCGCCGAGTCATGAAGGGTCAAGTTCGAGTGGTTGGTCACTTAGAAAAATTGTATTTTGCTCAAATTAATAGGGAAAATGTGACATTTCGGACCTCGGTTTAATTTTAAGTTTAAGAGGGATATATTAAGAGCTTCGAAATTTCCGTGACACTTCTGCCTAATTTGATATTTTCTTGGGCAATGGAGTTCACAATCATATTGATCGCTGGATTCAGGAGAGCATTCAGTTATTAGTTACTGATTTAAGACAATAAGATCCTCTCTTAACTCAGTGAGACTACATATTTCATGGTATGCTACCTTACCGCTCTACGAGTTCGAAATTAAGCCAAGTCAAGATCAGTTTCAGATAACCGAGACTCCGTGAACAAAAAAAAAAAATAGTAACGCAATATCCGAGGTCCAAACTTTAATAATAAATATAAGCAATAACCGAGCTTGCTTCAAAAATTAAAGTTAGAAGACGACAAATTGGTATATTCATTTCAAGCCAGGCATGGGAACGGCAAATGCAACGCAAAGTTCATTACGAAAGATAACTTTGCCCTATCCATTTCTTTCCATCCCGTTGAAAAGAGTCGTTTTGAATAGGGTAATCTTTCTTTCATTAGCATTAGCCAATCGTTTTCTAACCTATAAGCCAATATTGAAACTGCATTGGATAATGAGCTGTCTTTGAAATTTTGGGCACAATTTACCAAAAAGTCTATGTGTAATGATCTTTTGCCGCGTTGTGGCTGCCGTAGCCGTAGCCAAGCATCGTCATTTCTTAAATTCCTTATTTTTTTTTAATAGAGGGGCTCGTAATATCCCCTCCCCCCTCCCCCACCCCGCAACCCCCTGAATCCCCTTCTACTGCCGCCAGCTTGAACGAAGCTAAAGTCTTCTGGTTCGTCTAAGGTCTCTCATCTGCAAGTTAAAAAAAAAATGTATATATAATTTCATTGTATTCATCTTCAGTGAATTCGTTCAAATTCTGTTAACCTTAGTCCTGACGTTGTTCAGATTGAGATTTTTTTCGCATAATGGTTCAAGTTATTAAGGTTGAAAAATTGCTGGGTCTTATCAAACGATTTTCAAATGACTGTTGAAAGTAATTACTACACTTAGAGCGGTTTTCAAATGAGTGTCGAAAGTAATTAGCTAATTACTTTGGTTTTGCATTTACTTCACTCAGTGATTGGTTCAAAGTTCTCGCGCCATTTTTTCAACCAATCAGAAGTGAAGCCAAAACCATGCACATTTCCCCGCGCTTTGTGTCGGTTACGTGTAATTACTTCGAGTTTTGATTGGTTTACTGGATTTGTCTCCGTCCTTCTTGATTGGCCAAAGTAATTACTTTGGTTTTGGTTTTACGACACTCATTTGAAAACCGCTCTAGTACTAATGATTGCTTTAAAAACCTCGCGCAAGTTTATGAAGGAAAACAACACAAATCGCGACTTGCACTTGCGATTTTCCCCGCCCTTTGAGAAATTTAAATGGAATTTTTACGAATTTGTCAGTTCAAGTTCTGATTCTATGAAAAGCTAAAAACGGAAACCAGTTCCCAGGGCATTTCTCCGCCGAAAACGGGGTTGTCGGAAGAAAAGACCTGAGAACGAGTTTGACTCGAAACGGCAGCCTACAAATCATTTTTACGGTAGCTAATTTCTCTTTATCGACCCACCAATGAAGCACCAAAGTTCCTTTAGGAACAATCCCTATCATCAAGTCTGAGATTTCCGCTTTGTCAAGTGAGTCAAAACGATACCTCCAAAAAGGACTTCTGGCTTTAAATAATGCATCTCGGGAGGCTCAAGTAAAGGAAATATGCGTTCAGTCTGTTACGAGGCCAAGAGAGCACTTTCCTGCCAGCAGAGGTCTCAGTTCTTTTGCGTTAGCTTGGCTGACGAGTACGCGGAAAGAGATGTGTCAAATATCACTGTGTTGAGCATGCACGGCGGTTACTTAGCGACCGAATCCTCACGTGAAAACGAAATGCGCAAGACACAGCGGGGCCAAATCACAGTCAGAAAACATATCATGAGACATGCGTTTTGAACAGTCTCTTCCAAGGTCAGGGAAGGTGATTGCGGCAAAGGTGAATTTCGACCCATGGCAGAAAAAGAAGATAGACCTCTTTTAGCAGGGAAAGAGACTGGGGACGAGAAGAGAGAACACATTCACCATATATGGGCCTCTTCCAATGATAATTTCTTTTCCAATCTAATTTTAGACCGTGATCATGATGAGCGGCTACAGGCTCCTACTTGGATAACATTGTCTGCGCTACCATGGGCACGAGACCAAAATAACTTTCACAGCACGGCGCAAAGCTTAAGGTGGCCTGAAACCAGCTTTCAAGTAACGTTGTTATTAGAAGGTTTGGCATTAAAACGCTGCATCATGCATCATCATGATCACAGGAAACACCAATTACTGCTCAACAAGACAGGGTTATTATTGTGACGTAATTAGTCACCGTGGCAACGGAAAAGCCCACTAATAACAACCTTTATTTTGTCTTTAATTGCTCATATCTCAAAACAAACTCGGTAACCCCATTTTTTTTATTTTGATAGAAAGGGATGAGAAGGCCAAGACGTCACTTTTCTGCAAAGTTTTAAAAGATTCTGTATAGTGAATTCAAAGCCATCTTAAATGTGTGTTTTTTTAAGGTAGCTCTAATACTGCAATACAGAATATTTTTTAAAACTTTGTACAAAGTTTCATCTTGGCCTTTTGATCCCTTTCCAGCAATAAAAAATGAGGGTCAGCGAGTTTGCTTTTGAGATATGTGCAGCTGAAGCCAAAATATAGGGCGTTTTTGCTGGCCTTTCCCGTTGCAAAGGTAACTTATTACGTCAACATAATGACTGCATCTCGTTTGGAATAATCGGTGTTCCATATGGTACCATAACATTACTGTTATGTGATATAGTGTGAAGTGCTATTACTTCTTAAGAGAGTGTTTCTTCAAAGTGTTGAAACTGGTTTGAGGCAACTTAAAATAGATTGAAAAAAAATATGGAGCATGGGAGTATGTTCTCTCCTGGCCCTTCATCCTCTCTTAACGAGGCTGATCTCCAACAGACAGAGATTAATGGTTTCGGTATCCTGTACTCTCTACAAAAAGTAGGGGTTGCATTGCGGTCCAGCATCTAAGGTAACACACAGACAAGGGTGTGTCGTCCTTTTTCCAGAACTCAAATATTTCTAACAATTTTCAGATGCCATAACAATGGCAGCAATTTCTTCTCAGTTCTCCAAAAGGAACTAAATGTTGGAGTGTTGGAAGACGAAATGACACTAGGGAGATTTAGCACGCCCACTGCTGTAAAAGCCAATTAAAACAAAGCTATCTCAGAGTCGCGGAAAATATGATACTTTTCGCGGGAAAAAACCCATGCCTGAATAGAAAATTTACTCGGGAAAGGTTGACTCAAGGAATTAGTTGAGATAGAAGCTATCCTTGATGAGCTCCAGACGGCAGTGAATAACAAACCTTCAGAGGCTGCATGCTCATATAGGGGCAACGAGATGTGGAATACACTTCTTCGAATGCTGCCAAAAACCCCGATGATTACAAAATTGCTTACCACAAAATGGTTTCTTCTTGTTTGTGTTTAAGTAGAAGTTTCCAGTTTTGCTCGATTCTGCATAGTATCCCATACGTGAGCATCCATCTGGTTCACACTGCAAACACTTTCCACCTTGGAAGACTTTGTAACTTTCGCAAGGATACGCTGTCCAGTCGTATAGTCCTTTTACAGTGGCAATGTAGTAATCAGGAGCTCTTAGATGGTCGCATGCTAAAGAACCCACAGGATCCGTTGAAAAATATATTTGTTATATAAACATCAATGAAATACCAAATGAGCTTTCACACGAAAACACATGTTATTTTGCACACGTGAAAAGATCATTGTTGCTATGGTTGCATGTGAAAAGCGTGCCTTTCGTGAAATGATTTTTTATTTTATTGGTGTTCATATGATAAATAAATTACATGGCAGCTTGGAGAGGCGAAATTTTTCATCTTGTGTTGAAAAATATTTCACGAATGAGCGCACGTAAGCAGCGAACAAGTGAAATATTTTTCAACACTCGAAAAGAAATTTCTTATCTCCGCGCGGCCGTGTAATATCCTCTATATAATTATGCTAGAGTTTGAGAAACAACGACAGCTGCTGAAGCAGGAAAACCAGAAAGCGTTAATGTTATTGGTTCAAAAAAGGAAAAAAAAAACCATGTTACAAGTGCGGACGCATTTCAGTACATTTCAGTACGGATTTGAGCAAGTATGTTAGCGTTCCTTTGCATAACGTCGAAGCGAAATGACCAAATTTGCAGTTTTGACAACAACGTTAGGATGCAACAGAGGATCTTTCATTCTCTATTTCCACTCTGAAAGCGCTCGTACCAGTTTATTTTCAGGATACTTCGCCCATATTGTAGGACGTGAGAGAGACTGAATACTCGCGCGAAAGACTCGTGATCAAGCAAAGTCGTATTTTGAGGTAACGTTTTCGTCGACCGTCGCGGTCGAAGATTTTTAACTTCCTTATGAAACGACGACGTCGACGCCAACAACAATGCCTCAAAACAATGATATCATTGGCTAAAAGAACATAAATTATGGTGTTGCACGTGTAGCACGGATCTTACCAAATATGATTTGATACGTTGAAAAAAAACATATTAGGGAGTCTAAGAAGTGACGACGTCTACGGCATCGCCAATTACAGAAAGCAATGATATTATTGGTTGGCATAATAATAATAATACTTTGTTTACCCTTGGATTTTAGAGTATTCTGTTGGCTTTAAAATTATAAATTATAGTCAGAGCGGTGGTTCCCTTAAGCTTTGAGATCGCCTTTAGCCTGGGGAAATGTTATACATCGCTTAGACTCCTAAACGACTTCAAACGTACCTTTAATACTGAAGAATGGACAGCCTAGCTGTGTTTTACCACCATTCGGGTAAAAATCGGCGTCACTCATGTTCAAAGTAGTGCCAGCAAAACCCCGTATCAGTGTGTATGACGTCCACAAATGTCGAGGCGATACTCTTCCTTCGCCTTGTGAAAATGCGGGCCAGCGGGATCTAAACCTGGTTTTTCTCATAATGATAACAAACAAGGTGAGTAAGAGCGCTGTTGGGGGGGGGGGGGGGGGGGTGGGGGGAGAGGCGGGAAAGCAAAGACAACGTTAAACCGCAGGGTATAACATTTAAAGCATATGCGTTCGAAAATGCACGTACAAAAAAAAAAGTGATTTTAAAATTAACTCCTTCTTGACTTTGAAATTTAACAAATTGGGGTCAGTTATTTTTTTTTATGCGTCTGTCCTCTTACTGATGATAAGTTGAGTCATAACATTGTCAAAGTGACTATGGAAATTACAAGCAGCGGGCTGATGTCAATTTGCTGCTTTTTTTGCAATAACAAACCCCCAAACTGGTTAATTGCCAGCCTCTGCAATATAAATCTGGTTATTCTCTTATTTACATTATACCGTTCCTTTGATACGAGAATCACAGCGAAAAAAAAACAAAAATTTATCGTGAATTTTCTATGACAAAAATTTGTTCAGAAATCAAAAGTCTACGTTAATTGCACACACCAGGGTTACTGCTTAGTATCTGGCTAGGAATCGTCTTCTCACTTTTTACCCTGGCCGCGCTTTAGCCATTTGATGAGGGCCAGTCCCGAGCTTCTCAAGTTGCCTCCTTCTTGCCCAAAAGAATTCTGGGTAATTCTGCAATTCCGTGACAAAGAAACATTTACCCATGCGCCGACGGAATGTTTGAACAAGAGAGAAAAACGCAGTACCTCCAGACACCGGCGCTGGAGCGTCGTACCAAACGAGTCATCCCGGGATTTCGGCCCGTGCGATCGCTTTTGGACGCAGTTGGCCCTTCGCTCCTTTCTGCTACCGACCTTGCCTCCCGGTACGGCATTGAGGGAGAGATATGTCGGCCCCTAAACCATATGTGACAAATCCCACGCCTACTCACAGCTTCGAACCCGCCCTTGCCAATTTAACGTAAGAATTCGATGGCTTAAATATACAAGGAAAAAGTTATTTTATCTGACATGTGGTAAGCACTGAAGGTCACAGCTTACAAAGTGTGCGCACGCGCCCTTCTAAACTTAACATACATACATGCATGCATAAACTTTATTTCATCTCGAATTGCAGACTAACTACAAGAGCTAAATAAATATCTTCGAGACATTACATTTACAGCTAAAATACATAGCATGTACAGATACATAGTAAATACATAATATTTAAAGATATACTAATTATATTATAAAGAAAAGCCGCTGTACAAAACGCGGCCCTGGATTCTCTATTGAAACCAGTAAACTCATTGGTACGGATAAAATCAGGTAGCGCATTCCGCAACTTAGCTGATACGTAAGAAAAAAGAACTAAGAAATATAACTGGTTGATCTAGGTTTATTGAGGGAGAGAAGGTACTTTTCGCGAAGATCATGCTTAAAAAGAGGACGGGAGAGAAAACGTATTTTTCATATATTAAGCAGGAAAACGCTAAAAAAAGTTTCGTCTACAAGTACAGTACTAGAGTAAAATGGTATGATAGCCTTTTGCAGTTTTGACTTGCAATGCTTTGTTTCAAATGAATTAATTTGCATTTATGTTCTAAAGGCTTATACCGGAACAAACGTACGGATAGCTTCGCTCTCATTCAGAAGCCAGGCTATTCAGGTGCAACCTTAAAATAATTTATTTACTCATACCAGTTATTCGCCCAAGTGTAACGTGATTCTCCTTCAAATACCTCCCAGCATATCCAGCAACGTGCACCCCAAGGCTAAAGCCCACGACGTAGAAACGCTCTCCCAAACTGGGACCACCATTGTTCCTGGAAATCAGGAACATTGCAAGAACAGCAATCTGTGTACCAATGAGCCGAGTGTTTTCCGCCGCTTGGAAATAAAATGTAGCTGCACCCTTAGACCAGTCAACCAAAATCACATTGCAGTCTACCGCATCTAGTAACGCGTCCTTCCTTGGCTTCATCCATGGACTTTCGGCGACACTGAGACAAGAGACAGTAAGTAATAAAATAACAAAACTTCGTCATGCCTTTATACGCTGCCTTTAAGATAAAAAGGGAATAAGGAAAGGAACTTTTTTTAAGAGTCTAGTCGTTCTAGCGCTGGAGCACTAATTGGGAATACTGTAAACTGAAATTAAGAATTAACGCAAATCAAGTCAAATGTTGGTTTTTGGGAAGAGGGGAAACCGGAGTACCCGGAGAAAACCTCTCAGTGCAGAGTAGAGATCCAACAAACTCAACCCACATATGACGCCGAGTATGGGAATCGAATCCGGGTCACATTGGTGGGAGGCTTGTGCTCTCACCACTGCGCCATCCGCTGCTCCCCAGAAAATTTGAACGGCTGAAACACGACCGAAAAGAGGTGGGCTTTAAATAACGTATGGGAGGTATTTTATAAATATGTAAATAAAGATTTCCACCCATGATAGATCATTGTTTGGCTTTTTCTTTTAGCTAAAAAAATGAGCAAATCGGAAATATTTCTTTTTTTCTTATTATTTTATTTTTTACTTGAATGCCTAAAGCACAGTAAACACATCCTAGCACTTTGAGTAACCAAAAAGTTACAACAAAAGTGTTTTGAATGATAAAAGGGGTTAGTTCCTAAAGAAACTGTGGTGCTGTGTCGGAGGTAAGTAGTACAACGGAGTTGATAATGTCAATTGACCAACTTATAGTGATTCTAAAAGCTGACTTCTCGAGAGTTAGCCCTTCGTCAGAGCGAATCGAGGAATTATGGGTTGTATGTAGTTTTTATAGCAGAGTAGTGGCTCTTAAAAAACAATAAAACAAAAAACAAAACAAAAAGAAAACAAAAAAAAAAAAACAACTTACCTTTAAACCCATGAGCAACGAAAATTGTTTCATGGCACAGGATGTTGTAATTAGAAGCGGTCAGCTTACTTGTGTTTTCATCGTCAATAGTTTGAGGGATTTCCCGGTTTTGCCTTGTGATCAGGTAAAACGTTGTATTTATCTTAGACGGGCTCTGTGGCAATCGCCAAGGATCTGCAG
>NC_090878.1:16048773-16071273 GCF_036669935.1 Montipora foliosa | reverse complement strand
AGTTAGTGTCGTGTGAGGCAGCTGTTAGCCTTTAAAATTCAGGCCTAATTAAGGCTTCTGTCAGGCCTAAAGTTTTCGTACGGGCACTTAGCAGAGGAGTGACAGGCAAGACTTATCTCGACACGGAAAAAAATAAAAAATAAAAATAATAAAAAATTAAAAAATTAAAATTAAAAAAACACGAAATGAAACCCAGATTCCGACTGGGTTTGGCAACCCAGTAATGAGTTTGTTAAACCCCCTATCCAGCGAGACAAAGTTACCACAGAATTTGCCATTTTGGTTTTCGGAATTTTGCATTTTCCTGGATCCAGCTTTTAATAAAAAAGTAGAATTACCGGAAGCGATCAATGACTTTGGGAAAAGTGACACCAAGAATTTATTATCAGTATTGTGATTGGCTGCTGGATGACAGCAGTGTTAATTAACTCTGATGGCAGCTAAATGTGTGCGTGCTCTGTTTGGTTCCCGTAACCTATCCAACACGCCATCACATTGAAGTTTTTTCATTTGCTGTGGAATTGCGAACTACGAACTACGAAGAGCAAATATCGCAATGGCTGTCTTAGTACGCACTTGTTGCTGCGGCTGTGGTCTGAGGATTGGAGTTTTTCTGATTGCCATTTGGAGCGTGGTGAGTGAAAGTTGGCATGAGTTTTCTCAACGGTTTTCTTCGTCTTGCGTTTAAGATAGACCAAGTTAAATTCTAGTGCGTAATTGCGTAAAGGCCCCGCAATAACAGAACTTCGTTGGAGATAATTATTAGTATTGGGTTTTCAGAGTACGTTTTCTCTCAAAGTTTCTCAAGTCACTGTATACTATTCATCAAGGCGTTGAGTCAAAGGGCGTCGAAGATATTCCGGTGCAAGAAATATGCAGGAAAATATGTTTCACGATAATATTTCCTGTTTTATTTTGTAAATACTTAGGACTTTGTCTTATTTACGTCGAAGAGACAGCTTCTTTCATGCACTTAAGCGTATGTAGGTCGTATCGAAGTGTAATTACTGGGTTGCCAAACCCAGTCGGAATCTGCGTTTCATTTGTTGGTTTTATTTTCACTGGGTTGCCATAGGCAATCCAGTTAGAAAATGCGTTTGCTTTTTTATTCATTTTTTACTTCTTTTTTAAATTTCCGTGTCATGAAAAGTCTTGCTTGTCACTCCCCTGCTAAGTGGTGTCTTTGTGCATAGAGTCTTCTGTGCGTATTTTGTTAGGTTTAAGGGGGCTGGGGTAACGCATAGATTTCTCTGGTTCACACCGGAGGACTTTAATTAACCTTCAATGGCTCGAAAGTCATTGTAACGCGGATGGCGTTATATATAGTGCATCGTTAAACAAAATATACCCTTATGGAGCTCAAGAATGGAACTTCAATAGGATAAACAAGATCTGGAATCTTAAAAGCGACGAGTAATGGACTTCGACAACAATCTTTTGCCCGTCGAGCCGAAATCAAAGTGAGCTGTATTTCTAATATTTTGCCAAGTGTGCTGTTTTGTACAACACTGAAACCAAATGAAAAATTCTCTGGTAACTCAGTATGGGTTCAACAAAGACAGAGAAGGAATCCATAAAGTGAATCTGTTATCTCATCTGTCTCGCTATTTGTATTTACTTGTTCTCAACTCTGCACAGTCTTCCGGTAACAATTGGAAATTTCACTAATTCAGTGGCGTCGAAAGTCATTGTAACGTGAATGACGTTTTAGTGGATCTTTAAACAAACTAGAAGCCGCCAAAAAGCTTACACTGGGTTGCCTGTGGTACGCCTTACACAAAAAAAGAAGGCACTGAATTTGGTGGTATTGAGCTGCAGCGTTCCAGTTATTTTTTCAAGTGGGGCGTCATTAAGACCATTTGAGGGGTCACCCACATGTCGCGCCAGCAGAGGCCCTTTGGCTCACACGTTCACACGTTTAATTATTTTGTAATGTCCTGTCCCATTTTTAGGTCTTTTAGATTTTTAAAGCTTTGGTAATAAATTCAGTTTAAAGATAACAAAACACGCTCTTGAGTAAAATTCACACATTTCTTCTTTAAATAAATAGTCTGCAAAAAACTAAATGCAAATTGCTCTGACGGACGTTTTCCAGAATGCCTTGCAGTTGCACTAAGCAAACGTTTATTGCACACACTAAGAAAGGACTGAAGGTGTTGTTTCCGCTTCATAATGTCTAATCTGATGCCAGGTCAAAAATTAAAAAAATTTCCCGGAGTTCCAAGAAGTATCAGAAGAACGTGTTTGGAAAATACTATCAAAACTCATTCTCTTTAAATGGTGTGGCCCTGACAGGATTCCCAATTGGCTTCTGCGAGAATACGCGGACCTTATTGCTCTTCCTGTAAGCAGAATTCTCAACGCATCGTTTAAAGAGCAACATCTACCTCGTTCGTGGAAATTGGCTGATGTAACTCCGCTTCCTAAGAAAAAACCTGTAAAAATCTTAAAGAAGGATCTTAGACCCATTTCACTCACTCCATTTGTCTCGAAAGTAGCAGAGGAGCTCGTGGTACGCGATTACATCATGCCTGCCGTTCTAAATAAACTCGATATGAATCAGTATGGCGCTGTACCAAAGTCTTCCACCACCCTCGCTTTATTGGACATGCTTCATGATTGATCTAAGGGCACCGACGGAAATAGTGCTACCATAAGAACTGTTCTGTTCGATTATCGTAAGGCTTTTGACTTAATCGACCATAGCATTCTTATAAGGAAATTATGTAAGTTAAACGTGCCAAATAGCATAATTAAACTGGATTATCTACTTTTTGTCAGACAGATCTCAAAGAAACAAACTTGGTGAGGGATGGGTATCTGAGTGGGGATCAGTCCCCACGGGCGTCTCCCAGGGAACCAAACAAGAGCCTTGGCTTTTTAAAATTATGATTAATGACCTTGTAGTCGAAAATGCTCACTCATGGAAATATGTAGACGATACCACCATTTCCGAAACGGTGGCGAAAGGGGAGCTTAGTAATGCACAGCGTTATGCAGATAAAGTAATGCAATGGTCACTAGAAAACAGAGTCCAACTGAACACTGAAAAGTGTAAAGAGATGCAAATATCTTTTACAAAGTCCCAGCAAGAATTTGAGCCCATTGTCATCAATGGCGATACTTTGGAAGTAGTAGAAAATGTAAAGCTTTTGGGTCTTAATATTTCCAGTAATTTGACCTGGAATATCCATATTAATGAAATTTTTAAGAAGGCCTCTAAGAGATTATATTTTTTGATTCAACTTAAGAGAGCCAATCTTTCTCGCACTGATCTAAAGTATTTTTACTCTAGTTGTATTAGATCAATCATGGCTTATGCGGTACCGGTCTTTCACTACAGTTTGCCTAGAATATATCCTAGATATTTTTAAAGTGAATTCCTTTTATACTGCAAAATTTATGTTTTCCTATCACCATCCTTTGCTCCCTTCGCCCTTTTTAAATTTATTTCTGACTAGCGGTCAAATTCATAATTATTATACCAGATACTCCGATTATTTTCGACCTCATACCTGCCGAACTAATATCAAACAATTCACTATACCCTTTCGGGGGCCAAAGATATGGAATGCTTTGCCATCATCAGTTACGTCTTCCCCTAGTCTATCTACCTTCAAAAGAAAGCTTTTTGATTTCCTAAGTTAATGGTATGAAACGTCCGACTCTTTAATGTCCTTATAGTCTTGCCACCGTATGTTAATAATAAGCCTCAATACAATGTCTTTACTAGTCTTGCAGTCCTAACACATCTCTGAGGGGACCTCTCACTGTAAGCCCTTGGGTTTTCTGAGGTCTCCTCGCCACTTCTTATTTCTCTTCTTCTTCTTCTTCTTCTTCTTCTTCTTCTTCTTCTTCTTCTTCTTCTTATTATTATTATTCATTGTAAACTTATGTAAGATTCTATTATCTTCTATTATTTTAGTCTATTATTCACTGTAACTTTCTATGAATGTATGTGGTGAATAAATAAATAACCAATAACCAATAGATATTTAATGCGAGAATTAGAACATGTACAGAAGAGAACAATGTCCATCATCTGTCCTGGTCATGGCTATCATGAGGCCCTTGATATTATGAACTTTAAGGAATTAGCCATCTATTATGACGAAATGTGTGAGACACTTTTCGACACGATTGTAAATGACAACAATCACCGCCTTTATAAGTTACTACCAGCAACGCATGAAACTATTTATTTGTTAAGGAGCGCGCGACCATTTAACGTACCACGCTTCAAAACGACCATTTTAAGAATAGTTTTATTATCTCTTCATGTCACCACGCTTCAAAACGACCATTTTAAGAATAGTTTTATTATCTCTTCATGTCTTAAAGCGATCTCAGCTTAGAGTTTCCGTTTTTAGCCGAGTGGACCCTTTTAATAATTAGATAGTTAATAATTAAATGAATGTAACTTTTTTATCTTCATTATGTAAGTAAATACGCAACTGAGTTTTTTAACTGCTATGTATTTATGAATAAATAAACTTCAAACTTCAAACTTCATTGTTTGGCTTTGCGTTTGCACCAGAAAAAGGCAAGCCAAACGACAGATGAAGAAAAAAATAACATATTTTTTCAGATATAACTCTGAATCGAATTCTCATCGAAAGATTAACGACAATCGATCTTAAAAACACGAAAATTTCTGCAATCTCTAACTTTTATGAATAAACAGAAAGGTCAAGATGTTTTGTCAAAAGAAAGAAGTTGATCACGTGCTAGGCGTTACCATAAAGGTGCACGTGATCACCTTGTGTCAACTAAATGAACTACGGGAAAGAATGTCAATCGTTTGTCGTTTTCAGAATAGAACAACGTACTTTTTAGCCAAGAAACTTCCGTCGTTGGTTTTTAAATTTTGCTGTAATATTTAACTGAATATTTAGATTTCATCTGTCGGGTCAAGAAGCCTTTTTTGTCGGGTTCCTGAGAAACGTTTCTATTTTGACTTAGGGTGAACTATTTACACAATCGAGAGGTTGAGTGGCCATGTAATACAAATCCAAACATCTATGAGATACAAAAACAGACTTGCAAATTATCGCAAATCACAATGCTGACAAGCACAAAAGCAGAAGAAATGGTTAAGTGAATATGAAGTTTGTTGCTATCTGAATGTTTTTGGGTTAGAGTAAAGTGATATATGGTCATGCAAATTATGTAATTTCACGACACTCAAAATTCGCAAAAAGCGTGAGTTTCGTGTAAACAATCTTCGCATGCTTTAGCAAGTCGTAGCAATAAATTGGATTAACCAGGAAGTTAAAGAAATATTGTTGGCTTCCCAAATAAATTTCATCTTACACTACAATGACAAAATCATTTGTCAGAGAAATAAAATTCCTGTCTCCTCGCGTATCACATTTCAACGCACGTATGCAAATTTGTTAACTCATTTTCACCGCGATTCCCAGGAAATTTTTCTTCTTTGATTACGGCTCGACGGGCGACAGATTGTTGTCGAAGTCCATTACTCGTCCCTTTTAAGATTCCAGACTTTTTTTTTCAGCGCCTGTCTTGTTGAGTATCCAATTGACTTTCCATTATTGAGCTCCATAAGGGTATATTTTCGCTTTTATCATTTCTTTCGCTTTTATTCTTTACACGTTTTTCTCCGTTGAAGACAGCAGTTCAGTCTGTCAAAAACTCATAGTCTTTTTAAAACTTTTTACCAGAGAACGCTTATACTTATTTCTTATCATGAATCCTGGTAACGGATCTTCAATATTTTTAGGGTATATTTTGTTTAAAGATACATGACTTTCGACACCATCGCCGGTTAAGTTAATCATTCTACTGTGTCCACCAGAGAAAACTACGCATTTCCCACTACCCTCTCGATCCTAAGAAAATACGCGCAAAAGGCTCTATGCACAAAGACACCACTTAGCAGGGGAGTGACAGGCAAGACTTTTACCGACACGGAAAAAAAAACGAAAAAATAAAATACAATAAAACCAACAAATGAAACGCAGATTCCGACTTGGTTTGCCATACTGGCACCCAGTAAATGTATCCTCATGGAGCTCAAGAATGGAAGGTCAATTGGATGAACAAGACAGCGTTGAAAAATAAATATCTGGATTTTAAGCGACGGGTAATGGTCTTCGACAACAATTTCATTTTTCGCCTTTGGATATCAAGTGAGCTTTGTTTCTAATATTTTACTAACTTGGTATTATATAAAACACTGAAATCAAATAGCAATTTTTTTATGGATTTAACAAACGTTGAAGGACTCGAACGCCTTGAATGCATCACAGTGTTTACTCAAGTCGCATCTTAGTTGTTTGGCAATTTACATTTACCGGTATTTGGTACTCAATTCTGCAAAGGTATAAAAAATTTGGAAATGTGACAATGAAGAATTATTTGAATGAAAGTTGTTGTCTCTTTTGTTCTTCATTATTTACGGTCAAGGTTCTTTCGAAAAGGGTTTGATGTGAACTGTCAAAAATTTATTTAATTGCATATGCGTTGTGACACCGATTGTGTCTCTTGTTTGCACGCACGCAATTGAAAAGGAAGGTTTTTTGCCGCTAATAGTAAATATGTTGTTTGTTTCAATTAATTTTTCGCTGGAAAAGGATTTTGCTGAGATATTTCCAGCCTTTGTGAACTTTAATATCATGTTGTGTAATTTGTGTAATTTTCGAGCTAACAAAGTTGCATACCTGGGTTGAAATCTGATACGGGAGGATTTTTGTGGTATTGCTCTGTAAGCAGGAAGGGTTCACGAAAATAAACAGGGCTGTTGGAAGTGTGCTTGAGTTTCAACATAATGAGCCCCAAAATCAGCAAAAATTGTGATGCCGATGAATAATAAAGTAGCTACTATTTCCAAAACGATGGAATTACCTGGGGATAAATAACCTCATCTTGGAGAGTTAATTTTTGACTTTGCAGAAACAATGGCCAAACTCAAGAGTTGGGCGATTGTGATCTTTGTGTTGAATTCACACATTTCTTGTCAAACTTTATAACACTTGAAAGAAAAAGAAAACTAACAAAAACCCGGTATCTTGCCATCATTTGACACAGATGCTTCACTGTTTCGCGAGTAAACATGCCGCGGTAACTTGATCACGGCGCTCGCTGAATTCGATGTCACCTTCGATTTTGCGATTTATTTGTGCAGCCAAAAGTAAAATAACAAAATTGAACGTAGCAAAAACCCTCCCAAAATGTCCCGGAAACTTCCTTCTGCTCTTCCTAAAAACTGTGTATCAATATTTATTTACTTTTGCATCAATATTTGTTTTGCATAAAGCAAGCTAACATAATCTGTACCGTGCTTAGTTCGCATTTGTTAGCGTTTGCTCACTTAAACTTGTGGTGGAAAGACGTTGTGAGGGAACTTGAAAATGATCAACATGTCAGCTCAGAAGCCAATGTTTCTCGATCCTCTTTTATTTTCTTCAATCTTTCTGGGTTCAGTACTTTGCTAGTAACCACATGTCTTCTCAGGGGGCTATTTACCTAAGACTTCTACCATGGCACTACAATGATATACAATACCAAAACAATATCGTGCACTGTTAGAGCTACCTATTACGCAAAGACAACTTGAATCTCCCAGAAGACAACACGCAGCTCAGTTGACAATATGGAATAAATCGCTGAGTTACTTCACTACCACGCGTAAGCAATGCGTGTCTATTTTCTCTAATGATGACAGGAATTTCTTCTTTCTGACAAATGATTAATTAATAGGTCGGTAGCCAGTTTTTTTAACCTCAGGAAAGGATCTGTTTCGTCGTATGAACGTGTGAGCCAAAGGGTCTCTGCTGGTATGACTTCTGGGTGACCTCTTAAATGGTCTTAATTACCCTCGACTTGAAAAAATTGCCTGGAACGCTGCACATGCCACGGCCAACACAGTGTACGCTCACGGAGCGTCTAGTTAGTAAGTACCCTGACTGTGCGATTTTGTAATTTTTGCAGCTTATCATTCACTTGCCCACTCAAACAGTCCCAGACCGGACTGTAATAATCAAAATGATGTGTTAATGTTAAAGCATTATAAATTTGGATCGCAGTGATTTGCTGAGATAAAGCGCCCTATACGTTCAAAGCCTGCAGAAACTTCCCTGCATATTTCGTCAGTATGATTCAGTGACCACGAAAGCCGATATTGATGGTAAGACCGATGGATTTAGTGTCCTCAAAAATTATTGTCCTGATCATTTCATCATCAATTCTTACATCAACCGATTATCCAGTCGATTTTCCCAGACACGAAATGTTAAGAATCTTTTAGCAAGGTCTGTAGCCACTCGTCAGTCATTGTGACGAGGTTGATGTAAGAATTGATGATGAACTGATCAGGACTTGGGAAGTGAGAAGTTGTTTTTTCCCTATTACTTAGGAGGATCGTCTTGCTTCAGTACTTTGTCTTCCTGTTTTCGTACATCGGTAAATTTTAAGGGTTTCGGACTTACATGTAGATAAGCCGTTTAGTTAGCTTTTCCGTGAGAATGATGAGGGTTGAAGAGAGTTTTCAGTATTCTGGCCGTGCGAAATTGAGGTAAGAAGTTAAGGGAACACGACTTGCAGCCTGGGCTTGTTGGTTCGCACAGCGTGCAGATCCCTTTTCACTTTGTACTTATATCTTGTAATAGATCAGTGGAGGATTTGGGATCTATTCAGGCTTCCACAATGCAAGTGTACCTACAAGTGCCCGTGAGGAGGTCAGGGAAGATTCCGAATTACAATTGTTACCGTCTGTCCCGTTGAAGTATTACGAGGGTAAGTGGGATGGCAATCCTTGCTAAATCAAACTTACAGTTAATAGAGCGGAAGAGTAGTGTTTAATTGCGAATGGCACGAAATCAACAGCAAAGTCATTTCACAAACAAGCCCCATCGCGCAAAAACTGTAAACAGTGCGGCGACGTCTCTCGAAAGTCCCAAAAACTTTTCGGGCCCGAAAAAGCCATTTGAAAAACTACCAACCGCTTATTTTAGAAGGCCTATCTTTAAACATGTTTTCAAAGTAACAAAAGGCAAACTGACTGTGAAGTTCGATGACTAAAATCTTCTCCGTTCTTGAGATACAAAGAGAATTGTGATACCCGAAAATAGCCCGTAAAGTTTCGGGACTTTCGAGAAACAAGCCCCTGGTTGGACCGGAAATCGAACTCATAACGTATATGTAACTTACATTATTATGCTCACTGATAAGTCGAGCTTGCAGCGTTTTT
Source organism: Montipora foliosa (assembly GCF_036669935.1). NCBI lineage: Eukaryota > Metazoa > Cnidaria > Anthozoa > Scleractinia > Acroporidae > Montipora > Montipora foliosa. Next base: position 16,062,062 of record NC_090878.1, on the reverse strand, counting down.
CTTTAGACTTTTGCTTTTCATTGGTCGAACAGTTTGAAAAGCGAGAAAATGAGCCAGTGCTTTTATTTTTGTCATAGCAAGCCAATTTACGGAACTTTTGTTCAATGAATATTTTTATGTTGACACTTATCCCCGGCCTTGATATAGAATATTGCTAAATAGAGAAAGCCATGCACTTTGCTAGTGGTCGCACTAAGTTTGCTGAGACATGGAAATCTCTAAAACGACAACTACAAACATGTTGGCGTTATTCGGCAACCAACGTGGCTATTTATTATGTCATCATTGAAATCTAAAAAAACCGCAGTGAATTATAGCCATGTTCAGCAAAGGTTGGGCGACAAAAAGCGCCTACACCTAAGAATGAAAGAAAGAAAAACGAAGGACAGAGCAAGGGTAGGAAGGGAGGGAAAAATCCTGATAATCCAAGTTTACTCTGTGAAGGTACAGCTAAGAACGTCAGTCACGGAGAATGCAATCCCCTAACTAGATCTATCTTTACTCCGTCCTTATCTATGATTGACTCATTTTTCTGGCTGAATGCATCTAGTGAACCGAGGAGGTCAAAGTCGACGACATAATTAAATAGCATGATTCCTTACAGGAATAATGCCACTTTTCCTTCGATTTCCATGTTTCCAAATTTAATCCTTAAAACCTTTGGATAAAAATAGAGAGCTCAAACAAAGACGACGCAAGTGACGAAAAAGTCATGAAAAATGTATATTTGCTTGAATCTAATACTTTTTGCAATTATTTCAAGTCGTATGGCATGCAAAATGTGTACATACTTTCCAGGAATAAAATTGCCAGGAACTTTGTTGATATTTAGAACATGCGTAGTGGTCAAAGCAACTAAAGCTTTGGCGTTGCCTCGAATTGGGGTTAGGGCCACTACCTCAATAAAAATAGACAGTCGAGGAAAATTCAGTACATTAAAGAAGATAAGTGGAAAAGAAAGTCAAAGATTGTATATGTTTGTATGTGTTTTTAATCACGTAAATCACATATTCGATTTCTGTATTGCCAGCATGGTTGTCCTCATGATGTAGTGGTTATCACACCCGAGTAGTAACGGGGAGATTTGGGTTCAAATCCACCCCAGGGCGAGTTTTATTTAAAACCCTTATTCAGTTAAAAATATAATAATTTAGGGTGTATACACCGAATGCAAATATGGCGGATCACTCGGGCGGCCCGGGTCTACTTGCGCGAAAGCGAGGCTAGTGAGGCCTCGCGTTTGTTTTGACAACGCGTCCTTTGAGTACGAGTCCATAGAGTATTTCCTTTGTAATCGTTCTGTTCTGTGCTTTTTCGATATGGTTACGAGTTTTTGCGTCCCTGAATGTAATCAGAAAGGATAGAAGACGTCCACAGGAGAGAAAGTTTCTTTCTTTGAATTTCCACGCTCTCCTCTGAGGAAAAAAACAGTGGATTCACGCAATTCGCCTTGAAGAAGGAAAGGAGTTTAAGATTGTCGATGGAACAAAAGTTTGTTCGCTGCATTTTAGGCGTGAAGATATAAGAAAATCATTTAATGGACGGGCTTATGTGGTTGCTGGTGGCGTTCCAAGCAGATTTGCTTGGTCAGTTCCTGCCCCGAGGAAAAGAAAAGCTCCTCCGAAAAGACATCCTCTGCCTCCGAAGAAGAAATTGTTCCTCTGAGTTTATTTAGTGTTGTAAACCAAATGTGGACTGCGCTTTCCTATGCAACACTCAGGATTCACTCATATCTAATATCACACGATCTGTTTATGCTATATTGTTTTACTAAGTCAATGTTGTTGTTTACATTTATCTTAGTTGAAATATCTTTCAAACCAGTGTTGTTTTTGTCTCTTTTTGTGTTTAAAACATGATATTTAGAAACATGTAAAATCATAAATCAAACTGGTTTGACAAATTTAAAACCAGAATTAGATATGAACAGTAGTTAATTGTTTTGATGTTTAAATACCTACCTTGGGGCTCACCATTTAGTAAACATACATGTTAAGAACAGTGATTTTGCCTTATGCTCTTGGTTCTCTAGCCGCTGTAGCTAGGAAGTGTTTAAAATAATACAGTTTCAATGTGACCTTTAAACTGTTCCAAAAGTGAGGGTCAAATGGAATTCGCTCGATGCTCATTCCTTTACTGGTGTAGACGACGAAATCGCACCATTTTGCCCTGGTCACACCCATCAGCCCTTGCACTTGGACATAGTACTTATGGTGCGTTTAAGTTTAGGCTTTCCATCGGCTTCTTCCTTAAAAAAGCTGCTATCAGAGCATGCATCCAGGGGGGTGACTAAGTACTTGGTTTCTGGGCATTTGACCTCAGAAAGACAAAACGGATGAGAGCATCCAAGTATGGGGCATCCATGCTTATTACAAGTCCTGACTTAAAAACCTTCACTGGCTTGTTAATAGAGGACATATAATTCTGGTATTGTTCTAAGGCAATTGGCTCATATTTAAGTCCATGATTAGCATATCTTGACTAAAAAGGCTTTGGATTTATAAGATTTTTTACCAGAGATTCATGGTTCCTTTTTCCGTCCATTATAAGACCAAATTTGGTTTCCACTAAGGGAATAGAATCAGACCTTGCAGTCATAATCTGTGCTAAGGCCACATTTGGGTTCAATTCTTTCAAGGTTGCCAATAGTTTCTCTTCATCTGCCTTTTGCCCCCGGATATTATTCCTTGCCTCATAAAGTGTACATCTGACACCAGGATCTCGAGCTGATGATCTGGTCTGCTCCAGGTAGGTTTTTGCTACAAGCACTTCCATTGCTGGTTGCGGATTAATAGCGTTTCCTCTTCCCTTCCTATGCCACTGCTGTAAAGAGGAAGTACATGCCTGCTTTGGCTGCATGTCTTCTTCGTTTTCAAGTTCATGGACAGTTTTACATTCATATAATGAGAATTTGCAAATCTTCATTAAGAGTGCTAATATATGGTTACAAAAACCAACCTTCCCAGCAACGCAGGAGAATGAAGCATGTTTCACTTCCCCACTAAAAATGCACAATGCGACTTTTAAGTCGTGTGAGGCATCATTCTTCCGAAAGCTGTGATAGCAGTGTGACTGGAAATAAAAATAGTTCTCGTCGCTAGCTGCAGAGATGCTCTTTAAGTATTCGCCGTTCAGAAAAGTTGTCGCTTTCCGAATACTCGTTGGAACGGAGTGGGCTTTACTTGTCGGATCAATTCTCTTTCCAGACTTTGAAATATGGAGATTCATTTCGGCACGGGTGAAAAAGGGCATTCGCCGTATGTCTGCAGACCAGCCATATGAGGGGAAACTCAAAGGAATTTGAGTTGCGCAAATGCCGGAGTTGTCATCTTTGGTTTTATCCAAGCGTTCCTTGCGCTTTGAATATACGGAGTCAGGATCCGGATCTACTATATTTTGATCACGACCTTCTTTAATATATTCCTCAACCCTAAACAGAAGGAAAGATAACATAGTTTTAAAACTTTGGTTACCGCAATCATGTCTAAGCCAGGCGCGAAATCGCCCCGAATTCGCAGTCGAAGCACAACCATCCTACCTTTTCACTAATTTTGCTTTTTTTTTCAATCCTTTCAATGTATCGCCTCTACATTTCAGCCAGAAACGAAGTTCTTCATTTTTTAGCGTGGCAGGCGATCTGCCTTGAAGAGAAGCTCCAGGAATATCGTCTTCTGTGAGGGAACGTGAAGCAGCCATTCGTAACGATCAAAACACAGGGAAAAGCCGGCCTCACTAGCCTCGCCTTCACGCAACTAGGCCCGGGCCGCCCAAGTGGTCCGCCATATTTGCATTCGGTGTATAGGGTCAGGGTTTCTCTCATATACTCTTTATATATATTTAACAATATTCTACGAGGGCGCGCTGGATATGAAGTGATAGATAACCTTCGAGAAGCGGCATTTTTTTCTCAGAGCTGCAAAAATGTTTTCAGCTCGCTTTATTGCTGACGCATTCCTTGATTGCGTGCCGCCTCTGGAACAAGATACCTTTGCATGTTAGGGAGGCCCCAAATCTTAAGAATTTTATGGCAAAACTAAAGAAACTTAAGTTGAGCCAGGACGAGTGTCGCTGCAATTCCTGCTCTAACTAGATGCTATTATAAATTAATAGTATGGATAGGTAATTTTATTATAGATTCTTACTCTAGTATTTTCTTAATTTATATACTAATGTAGATACACGTACATTTTTGTAACGAGTCTTTTTTAGGCTCATCAATGTCATGTGTCTAAATAAAGTTTTTCAGTTTTCAGTTTCAGTTTCACCATGTAAGGTAGATATATGAACTGATAGCCTGTGTCCGGCGAGCCAATGAAATCTGATATCCGTAGTTCAGTTTTTAATAAAATTATGTACTACCTGTTCTAATAATTACTCAATGCTTTTGTAACGTGTAGAACTTCCTTTTTAGTTTTTATTTTCCAATAACTAAAGGACTTGTACTGTTTTTTTGTTTTTGTTTTTCTTTTGAACCAGTAACCGTTTAATGGAGACGTTTAATTACCAATGGGATTGTTTTCCACAGCCTTGAAGAAATTGATTTAAATCTAGATAGTATACAGTTTGTTTGGGATGCTGGTCTGTATAGGTTTTGGTTTGCGGATTATCTAGAGCAATGCAATATCAACTTTAGCACGCTTAATTTTGTAAACAAGGTAACATATTTTCAGGTTACAAACATTCTCCAAAACTTCCAAGAGCTTATAATATATTGTTGTACTTCTTGAAGTTAATACAAAAAAAAAAAAAAAGCTCTGATGCATTTGCTTTGTTTTGTCCTAACTGTAATTAATATAGAATGGCAAGCAGTACCCCAACTCATTATTCCATAGTATAGGTAAGGGTGAAGAGTTTGATATATACGGTGGCCCACAAATTAAAGAGTTGCTGCAAATAAAATAAAGTTACTGCAAATTAAAAAAAAAAAAGTTGCTGCAAGTTCAAAACAGTTGTTGCAAATTTAAAGAATGTTGCTGCGCATTAAAACATCAAAAGTATGCACGCGCACTGAAGAAAAGGCAGGTACAAAACACAGGTCACAGGTCATTGTTTACCAAAACAGAGACAATCATAAAGCCCGCCGCACACGGTGAGGAAAGAGCTGAGCAAACTGCCTCGCGAGGTGGTTTGCTCAGCCGTTTTCTCACCGTGTGCGGGGAACTTTTGGTGCAAAATTGGCCTCGCGAGGCCGGCCGTGAGGAAAAAATCATACATGTTTAATATTTTTCGCTTTGCGAGGCAAATTCCTCATTGTGTGCGGCCATCGTGAGACTCGGGTTGAGCTTGTTCAATGAAGCTTCCAGTAAAAATACATGGCATTCTCACGTGACTTCAGTGACGTCGGAATTTCTTCCTCCGACACCATCTTGAACCGCTGGAGTCACGTGTGTATGCCATGTATTTTTATTGGATGCTTGATTAAACCAAGCTCAGCTCGATTCTCACGATGGCTGCACACATTGAGGAATTTGTCTCGCCGGGCCAAAAATATCAAACATGCTTGATTTTATCCTCACGGCCTCGCGAGGCGAATTTCTCACCACAATTTCCCCGCACACGTGAGGAAACTGCTGAGCAAACCGCCTCGCGAGGCAGTTTGCTCAGCTCCATCCTCAAGTGTGCGGCGGGCTTAACTATTTTACAAATGCTAACATTAGGCCTAATTGGACCTAATTAGGCCTAATGTTAGCTTTAAATTAATGGATGCTTAGGAAAATTTAATATTGTTAAAACAATGGCCTGTGTCATAGAACTGTGATCTGTGACCTGTGTTTTGTACCTGCCCTTCCTTCAATGCGCACGCATACTTTTGATGTTTTAATTTGCAGCAACTCGTTTTGTAAATTTGAAGAAACTTTATTTTATTTGCAGTATGTCCCTTGTGGGCCACCGTAAAATATAGGGCGCAATATAGGTGCTGAAGAATACCCATTGGAGCATAATGTCAATGCTTGGAGATCATACCTACCTCGTTGTTACGCGGAGTTCAACCGTGTGCCGCACGTGCAGTACGCCGGGTTCTTGATTTGAAACGCACGTGCCGAGCGTGCAAAAACATATTGTTTTTCCTCATTAAACGTCTTGTTTTTCTTTTTCTTTCTTTTTTTTTTTCAACTAGCTCCCAATTTATTGCAAACGAATAGCTAGTGTTTTGCTCTTCTCTCTTTACTGTCTCTTAGAAATAATCGACAGTCAAGTGTTTTCTTTGAATCTCAACTGTTTTATTCTTTTTTTTATTTTATTGATTTCTTTTAGTTATTACCAACTTGCGCAAAGTCGACGCAGTTTTCAAAATTATTGTGCTTTTGACAAGCATATTACTTCTTGTAGCCTGCTGCTTGGTAAGGGCCTTTCAACCTACTCCCTACGCTAACATTCCTTTAACAGCGATCAAGCACTTGTTTTCAATCATTTTATGTATGCAAGACTTTTTCTCAATGTCAAACAAAAAGTGAGAACCTGGTTACATTTTTGTTTGTTCTTGATTTTCACTTGACGTCACGGCCGCCATGTTGGAGTTCCTAAACAATGAAACAGTGCATGGCCATGTTGGAATCTCGATCCAATACTCCGGAAACTGAACCCTATTATTAGAGCGGTTTTCAATTTAGTGTCGAAAGAAATTAGCGTATTGCTTTGGTTTATGATTACTTCACTCAGTGATTGGCTCAAAGTTCTGGCGCCAGTCTTTTTCAACCAATCAGAAATGAAACCAAAACCAATCGTGTCTCGCGCGTGCACATTTTCCCGCGCTTTGTGTCGGCTACGTGTAATTACTTCGAGTTTTGAATGGTTTACTGGATTGTCTCCGTCCTTTTTGATCGGCCAAAGTAATTACTTTGGTTTTGGTTTTTACGACACTCGATTGAAACTCGCTCTATGCAAACTTTTTTCTTTTGTCTTCGTTAAAAAACATCGCTGTTGATCATGTCAGTAAAACCTAAGGATCTGTATTAACCCTGGCCTGGTAATTACTGTAGTATGGCAAATCAATATTTATTCATGTTTCAAGCATTTTTAAATAAAATTAGAGGTAATTATAATTGGCATACCAGTTCTTCTAACTTTTTCAAAATTTATTATGATTATGTAATGTAATTATGATAATGTATTAGGTAATCTTTAAGACTAGTCATTTGCCTGTAATTCTTTTTCTTCTTTAAGTTACACCTTTGTAACCTCGGACATGCTCGATTTTGTAATTCGATGTTAGAATTTAATAGTAAGACAGAGGCTCGACACTGTGAGCGACAATCTCAATTACACATCTCAATTCCACTTTTTCAGAAAAATCGCTTCTTGGTCCTTCCATATCTTGCCTGGTATGTGATTGTCCTCGGCTACAACCTGGGAGTGTGGATTTTCTATATAATTGTCTTGAAGTGGGTATGTATTTAGCTTCTGGGATAAATAACATAAAATATTACCTTTAAGTCAGATTCAACAAGACGACATCCTCCATCATAGTGCGCAATCTATTCACTTAGTATAGATAATCTCATGATTTCGCAGGCAATTTGGATTTAAATAAGCACTAGTGCAATTTGACATCTTTGAAAATTACAAGTGCTTATTTATTCCAAATAGCGTAAGAAAAATCATGTGATTACATACCTCTTACTAACCGAGTTTTCTCGGTCCGTACTGTAAGTTACGGACAGAGTTTTTCCCGTTGATTTATGGCCCGCCGGCTTCGCGCTTGGGCCATAAATCAACGGGAAAAAACGAGGATCCGTAACTTACAGTACGGACCAAGAAAACTCGGTTAGTAAGATATTTATTATATCTCTGAGGTTAATCCGGCGCGCGGGCAAGGAAACTACTCAAAGTCAAACGGAAGGTTCAACTGCCACAAAGATTGCCGTGCCAAAATTCCAAAAACTAAATCTTCTTGGCTGTTAAGTTTGAAATAGTTGCTTGCAAGATTCAAACAGTTTCCAGTACAAGTTTATGCAACAGAAATGACATGAAAAACTCGCTAGATGATGTTTTATCGAAATTTTAGATTTAGCGGGCTGTACAGCGGGCCGTACTGTAGAATACGGCCCGCTAATTTAGCCAATTACAGCGCCCGTACTATCTGAGAGATATAACAATTAATAATATCAAAACTACATGACCTTGAAGCGTGTAACTTGCAACTCTTTTCCTTAGAACAAAGCTGGGGATTTATAACACCAGTTTTATGCCCAAATATGGACAAAAATAAGATCCAACTTGCACGCACGGGAAAATGCGCGAGATACGTTAAATCCAAATAATTAAATTTTTAAACTTAAAACACCCAGCTCTGAACGAGAATTAAACCCTTCAAGATCATACGCTTCTTGTAATATACATGAAAAAATTCGCCATAAATTGCGGCATTCAGGGTTCGCATTTAATTTCCAAACAGATTTGATTGGTTCTTACCAAACCCTATTGTTTATTAGCCAATCATAATCCAGAATTTCGACGCGTAATTTGCACTTGTGGTACACTTTTTGCACTGGTGTTATACTGGAACTGAACTGCGAGTGAAATTAGGGAATAATTTCACTTGCGTTTTGTCCAAAGGCGAAGGACCTTATTTGATTTTGGACAAAACGCAAGTGAAATTATTTCCTAATTTCATGAGTATACCATTTTATTAGCTATTAATATCATGGGTGATAAATTGATTGCGTTCATAAGACGAGGGTTTGTTTCAAACCTGGACGCCACTTTGGTACTGTTGGAAAAGTTGCCATGGCAACATTGTAATTTCACATGTGAAATTATAAATTAACGCTGACATCTTGGGCCAAAATTAATGAATAATTTGTCATTAGAGTGAGTTTCAATTGAGTGTCGTAAAACCAAAACCAAAGTAATTACTTTGGCCAATCAAAAAGGACGGAGACAATCCAGGAAACCAATCAAAACTCGAAGTAATTACACGTAGCCGACACAAAGCGCGGGAAAATGTGCATGGACAAGCCACGTTTGGCTTTGGTTTCACTTCTGATTGGTTGAAAAACTTGGCGCGCGAGAACTTTGATCCAATCACGTCACTGAGTAAGGTAATCATAAACCAAAGTAATTACCTAATTACTTTTGACACTCAATTAAAAACCGCTCTATTAGACCTGAAAATTGTTTCGAACAAGGAAAGCCGTGAAAAGCTCAGTAGTTTCCGTTCCTTCTCGGAATTGTACAATGCTCAATCAGTGTGCATCAGAAAATCGGCTTAGTACTAAGACTGCCACATTTTTGAAACTGCAAGGGGTCCATGTTAATCCCTGTGTTGCTCGTATTGACCGAAAGAATTTCAACCTCCGTGGACGGGAATGACTGAATACTGTACTCTCTACTAGTTAGCGCATTCAAGCTAATGCACTGTTGAAGTCACTTTCAAGTTGGCTTTTGTTTTCTTTTGTTGATTATGTGTAACTTATCCTTATTATGTATGTTGTGTTGTTGTTTTCAGGCCGCTGTCTCTGCAATAGTCATTGTCTATGGTATGTCCTGTGTGCCTTCGGTAGGTGCACCTTAGGGTCTTTCTGCAGGTACCGGAAAGCATTGTATTTTTTGGTCACTCCGGATAGTTGTTTGGTTTTCTGTCTTTTGTTTGTTTTGTTTTACGTAATCTCTGCTCCGGTACCTGCAGAAGTAACCGTACCATGCAACGTTGAGTTGAATGAATTCCACATTTGGCCACTATCAAAAATACCATAATACTCTTTGTTTGTCCTTCCAGAATTTTGCATAAGCTTTGTTTCCATTTTCTTTTGGGACCATTATAAGTCCCAAGAGAAAATAAAAACGATGCTTATGTCATTATGGTATCTTTGATAGTGGCTAATTGAGTAGATCTGCCGAGATGTTTTGTATACTTACCGGTACATAATTATATAATTAATTTGTAAAACAATTAGGATAGTACGCGCACTTTCATTGGTCAATAGCTGTGTTTAGATAAGAATATGTAACTGACGGCTATGACATCACAATTTTGTTTGGTTATGTGTTATCAGACACGCGCTTTGATTGTCTGGTAGGAAATAAGAGCGTGTACCAAGAAAATCCCTTTCAAGTAAAAAAAAAACCATTTTCCTTCAATTGTCGAATTATTTTTGAGAAATATTTTATAAAAGCAATACAGGACTTTTTCCCGCGTTAGTTAGGAATATTGGGTTTGCATAACTGTCTCGAATTTTCCGAACCTCCCCGGAGTTTAGAAGAGGCGATGTAAACACGGGGAAACTCTTCTATACACACACACACAAACATCAGACACGCAAGATCATTGAAACGCTCGAAATCAGTAAGCAAAACACTGAAACCATCATGAATGGTTGTATTGGACGTGTCCTGACCATACACTAGCAGGCTTAATGAACCTTATCAAAGACCATTGTTCTTTACTTGTTATATATTCTGTCTTGTAAAATAACTTATTTGTCACTGAAGAAAGCCCTAACCGGCGAAACATTTGACGTTCGATTATAATCAATTTGCTTTAAGAAGTCTTCATAAGTTAATTAATATTTGGGCAAAGTTGTCACCTTGTCACCTTGAAAGAAAATTTCCCGGGAGGCCCACGCCCTAACCACGTAAGTCACCTCTTCGATGGCTGTGTTGCCGGCATGTTTGCCCTCCTGGTGGTGTAGTGGTTATCACACCCAACTAGTAACGGGGCGACGTGGGTTTAAATCACGCTCAGGGCAAATTTTGCTGCAGGAACTGAATTTTGCTGCAAAGTAGTCAGTCACTCTGTGCAATCTTTTTTTTTTTTTTTTTGCTTCCAATTCTCATTGTTGGCGCTTTTTCATTCCATCTTACAGATTTATTTTCTTATCGTGGTGTACTCGTTCCACGAAGCTCTTCGTGAGGACCCATCTGGTGTATCCGCGGGATATGGTCCCCCGGTAAGGAATTAAAAGGGCGGTTCGTAATTGACTGTAAAGATAACTTCGCGATTTGATTTTAGATTACTACAATTGGCGTAACTAAAATGCTTCACTTCATATCTATAAATAAATAATTTATAAATGATTAATTATCTGACAGCTCCCTCCAGAGGCTTTTTAGGGCCAAAGAAAGTGATGCTATAAACACGACAAATTTCTAGGCATTCCAACATTAGTGAGGAGGACTAGTAGGTTCAACCTTTCCAATAGCAGGACTTGATTTCAATTCCAGTACACTTGTTACGCAGATACGCTGCTTCCAAACCGGTGCGACCACGGGCAGACCACCCTCTGTTGATGTGGTTGTTATTGATCTTGTCCCAGTTGTTCGAAGGGTGGATAGCGTTATCCACCTTTTGGACAACAGAGGGTTGCGGGAAAGAAATACAGAGGAATATAGATCGATAACAACCACGCCAACATAGGGTGGTCTGCCTGTGATGCTACCAAGCGAGGCCCAAAGCAACATCCACTGTAACCTATTTGCATTCTTTTTCCCGCGCTCAGCGCAGTGAGCGCGTATTTTCCTCGTGCCGTGCTAAGGTCAGATTCCTATCGTTTCATCGGTATATATCGTGATTGTGCGAAGTAATCAGTCTTGTTAAGTTTTAGTTTTACTGCTCAAAATGCAAATCTTTTTTTTTTTTTTTCATACTCAGGGTCAAGCTGCTAGCGGAGCTCCTCCTGCTGTTGTACCGTATAAGCCATTCGTTTAAGCGTACTCATTATGAGTTCTCTTTCCTCTGGTGCCTTTTATAAGTGTCAAGTTACCATGAATTTTAGGCACAGATAAAAGCAACTAAAAAGCGTGTTCTCATGCACTGAAAGTTATAACATTTGTGATTTTTTTTTTGATTTGTTTGTTAACTTTGTTTCTAGTTGGGATTTGTAACATTTTGCAATAAAGTCGTAAGGTGGCACCCATATGTTTTGTTCAATATTTGAGTTGGGAGAGACAGCCCGCTATTCACTAGTGTCGACGCAATCACAAGGGCAAGAATAAGCAGCTTATGCTATTTGAAAACGAACGTTGACATAAGAATAAGTAGGGTCTTTCTGCAGACACCGGAAAGCATTGTGTTTTTCGTCACTTGGGATTAGTTTTTATTTAGAGCTAATTTGTTTTCTGTTTTTCGTTAATCTTGTTTTACGTAATTTCTGTTCCGGTACTTGCAGAAGCTGCCCATAACCACTATGGCATTTTGTTTAAATGCTCAGACGCAGGGAATTTGGAACGAGTGCTTTAAAAGCCCATTTCCGAGTTGCTGCATGCCTCAGTTTCAAAGCGAGTCCTGGTGCACAACCATTCAAATAGAAACGAGTTACGTATTCTTGTGCAAATCAAACTCATTTCCCTTACAGTAGTTGAGGACTAAGACTCACTTCGAAACCGAGACAAACAGCAAGTTAGCCCCTATGGCCTCGTTCAAGGTTAAATATTCTTTTGAATTGTACGTTTGAAAACGAGGCCACAAGGGCCGATTTGCATGGAAACAAAAGAATACTAAAACGGAGGCCATTTTGGAATAAGGTGAATGCAGGGAATTTGGAGTTAACCTGCATTTTTCCGTGGGGTTTTTTATGCGACTGCTCTTGGTACAGAGACTTCGTGGATAGTATTCGAAGTAGGATTCCAATTCGGAATCTCGTCATTCAGAGGCGCCCGCGATAACCACTATACACCACAGGCTTCGTAATATATAGTGGGAGAAATCGTTTTTAAAGAATTATGTGCGTAACAGGAAACGAGTTTTTGAGTTTCCGCAAACAACGCAATGTCCGGTTAGCGCATGACTTGGTAACAGATCTCACTGGGCTAATTGCATATTTTTATTATTCTCCCGGTATTGTTGCAAAAAAGCATTGAATATTTTTAAATATCATCGGATAAACTTGTAAAGCATCTGTTTACTGGTCTTGATTGGAATTAATGCCGTGAACAACAGCTTTAAATATAAACAAAATTAATATTCTACGATCGCACTTAACTCTATGGTTGGGTCACCACCATGGCCGTAGCAAGAAAAAAATTATGACTGATGAGGCAATGTCCATGTGTAAATCGTTTGTTTTTTTGTTTCATCAGAAGAAACGAAACTTATCTATTTAGACTTCAGGGAGAACCATTTACATCGTGAGGTAGTGTGGCCAATCAAAACAGAGTTTGTAGCTGAACATCCGACACGAGGTGCAAAATCAAACTTGTGAACACGTGAACCTGAAGTATTTGAAATCATGATGGCGACAACCAAAGTACCGATAGAGGCTGGTTCGACCCCCTTTTTACCCCCATTAGAGAGGAGTCAATTTTTAACGATATGCAAGTCGTTAAATAGTGAGATGTGACGCACGAGGGAT
>NC_090878.1:16028773-16033773 GCF_036669935.1 Montipora foliosa | reverse complement strand
GTAAAAGGATCGCCTTGCTTCAGTAATTTGTCTTCCTGTTTTCGTACATCGGTAAATTTTAAGGGTTTCAGGCTTGCATGTATATTACGTAGATAAGCCATTTAGTTAGCTTTTCCGTGAGAATGATGAGGGTTGAAGAGAGTTTTCAGTATTCTGGCCGTGCGAAATTGAGGTGAGAAGTTAAGGGAAGACGGCTTGTAGCCTGGGCTTGTTGGTTCGCACAGCGTGCAGATCCCTTTTCATTTTGTACTTATATCTTGTAATAGGTCAGTGGAGGATATGGGATCTATTCAGGATTATTATTATTATTGTTATTATTATTATTATTATTATTATTATTATTATTATTGTATTAAAAGAGATTTCTTAAAACATAAAACTATAAAAGTTAGAGATAACAAGTTAAACCGACGTTTCGGAGTAGACATCACTCCATTATCAAGGTAAAAATGTTCTATGATGCTAAAATTACAGTATTAAAAACGATTGACGCTAAGAATTAACATAATAAGCACGTGCGAAATTGGCTATAAGAATACTTTAGCACGAATGGAATCCGATTGCACATTGAGGCTAGGCTTAAGTGTTCTTATAAATAACATTTCAAACACTAAGCAATCAAATTTGTTTTTACATTTTTTGAGCACCTCAAAGCGTTTAAGCAGGTCCCGAGGGATCGTCCCGTGTGCGTTCTTATAGTGTCTGGCAATGGCCGAGGACTGTTGCTTATGTCCCTTTACACGATTGTGTAAATGTCCGCGTGTGTAGCCTACATAACCTTCATCACAAAGGTCACATTGAAATTTATATACAACACACTGCTGATTTATGATCGGCGGCTTTGCCTCTTTCACTTTCAGTTCCTGTTCAATTTTTCTGCTGGTAAATACAGGCTGGATGGTTTTGTTTACTTTCAGGCTCAAATCCTTAAGTTGTTTTTTTACAAATTCTGCTGAGTTTTGGTCTTTAAATGGCAAGACTACTCGAACCATGTTATCCGTCCCTTGGGCTGTTGATAAAGGTCGCGGTTGGTCGCAGACCTTTGAGTCAACAAAGCGTTTGATAGTGGAATTTACGAGTTGTTTCGGGTACTTTAGGCGTGAGAAAACTGACTTCAAACGGTCACATTCGTCTGAGAAGTGTGACCAAGAAGAAGATAAACGGTGTGCTCGATCGAGCATAGTTCTCAGCAAGCCATTCTTGTACCGATTGTCAACATTGCTCTGAAAATGCAGAAGGAGACCTGAATTCGTGGGTTTTACGTAGACCTTTGTCTCTATCCGGGGAGATCGATTCAGTAACTGAGTTCCCAGAAATGGCAACATACCATTGCTTTCAGTTTCCATGGTGAATTTTACGGATGAATGTGCAAGGTTTAATGTGTCTAGAAAGCTAGATGCTGCCGCCATATTCGGCATGATGGTCAGGGTGTCGTCTACATATCTTCGATAGAACGAAGGGAGTTTTCCTTGTCGTTCGAGGTTTTCTTCGATTGAGGTCATGAAAACATTAGCGAGCAAGGGGCCAAGGGGAGAACCCATGGCCACACCATCAGTCTGTTCATACAAGGCTCCATTGAATTGGAAAAGTTGTTCTTTTGTGGCTACTCTGAGAAGGTCAACAAGGTCCATTTTCGTCAAATTCAAGTCGTACGTTACGTTGAACCAATTGTTGGTGAAAGCTCTGTTCGCGAGTATCCCAATCGTTTCATCCAAGGGTACGTTTGTGAATAGGGAAGACACATCATACGAAACCAGAATGTCACCGTTTGCTATTTCCATGTTTTGAATTTCGTTCGTAAATTCAAATATGTCAGATATTGTGTAATATCTACACAATATTTACACAATATCTGACATATTTGAATTTACGAACGAAATTCAAAACATGGAAATAGCAAACGGTGACATTCTGGTTTCGTATGATGTGTCTTCCCTATTCACAAACGTACCCTTGGATGAAACGATTGGGATACTCGCGAACAGAGCTTTCACCAACAATTGGTTCAACGTAACGTACGACTTGAATTTGACGAAAATGGACCTTGTTGACCTTCTCAGAGTAGCCACAAAAGAACAACTTTTCCAATTCAATGGAGCCTTGTATGAACAGACTGATGGTGTGGCCATGGGTTCTCCCCTTGGCCCCTTGCTCGCTAATGTTTTCATGACCTCAATCGAAGAAAACCTCGAACGACAAGGAAAACTCCCTTCGTTCTATCGAAGATATGTAGACGACACCCTGACCATCATGCCGAATATGGCGGCAGCATCTAGCTTTCTAGACACATTAAACCTTGCACATTCATCCGTAAAATTCACCATGGAAACTGAAAGCAATGGTATGTTGTCATTTCTGGGAACTCAGTTACTGAATCGATCTCCCCGGATAGAGACAAAGGTCTACGTAAAACCCACGAATTCAGGTCTCCTTCTGCATTTTCAGAGCAATGTTGACAATCGGTACAAGAATGGCTTGCTGAGAACTATGCTCGATCGAGCACACCGTTTATCTTCTTCTTGGTCACACTTCTCAGACGAATGTGACCGTTTGAAGTCAGTTTTCTCACGCCTAAAGTACCCGAAACAACTCGTAAATTCCACTATCAAACGCTTTGTTGACTCAAAGGTCTGCGACCAACCGCGACCTTTATCAACAGCCCAAGGGACGGATAACATGGTTCGAGTAGTCTTGCCATTTAAAGACCAAAACTCAGCAGAATTTGTAAAAAAACAACTTAAGGATTTGAGCCTGAAAGTAAACAAAACCATCCAGCCTGTATTTACCAGCAGAAAAATTGAACAGGAACTGAAAGTGAAAGAGGCAAAGCCGCCGATCATAAATCAGCAGTGTGTTGTATATAAATTTCAATGTGACCTTTGTGATGAAGGTTATGTAGGCTACACACGCGGACATTTACACAATCGTGTAAAGGGACATAAGCAACAGTCCTCGGCCATTGCCAGACACTATAAGAACGCACACGGGACGATCCCTCGGGACCTGCTTAAACACTTTGAGGTGCTCAAAAAATGTAAAAACAAATTTGATTGCTTAGTGTTTGAAATGTTATTTATAAGAACACTTAAGCCTAGCCTCAATGTGCAATCGGATTCCATTCGTGCTAAAGTATTCTTATAGCCAATTTCGCACGTGCTTATTATGTTAATTCTTAGCGTCAATCGTTTTTAATACTGTAATTTTAGCATCATAGAACATTTTTACCTTGATAATGGAGTGATGTCTACTCCGAAACGTCGGTTTAACTTGTTATCTCTAACTTTTATAGTTTTATTATTATTATTATTATTATTATTATTATTATTATTATTATTATTATTATTGCCGTTTCACAATACAACGGTCTCAAGCGATTTTCAAAATCCATATCGAGAAAACCCCGAACTGGATTGACTCCCCTCCTTTGAAATGCATATGGTCTGAAGTGATTCGAAATTTTTGAACCATTGCAGCTTCCTTTTTTTAATTAGAACGTTTTCTAATAAAACTTTGAGTAAGCGTATGCTATTCTTCATTGATGAAACGAACGTTATGAAAATAAAATGGCAAACCTGAGTAAAGAAAGGATTATCGCTTTGATGTAAAAACAATAGCGCTACTATTAAAGTCACGAAGCGTAATCACCTTTA
Source organism: Montipora foliosa (assembly GCF_036669935.1). Classification (NCBI taxonomy): domain Eukaryota; kingdom Metazoa; phylum Cnidaria; class Anthozoa; order Scleractinia; family Acroporidae; genus Montipora; species Montipora foliosa. The sequence goes on along the minus strand of NC_090878.1, from coordinate 16,030,123 downwards.
AACATTGCAAAAAAAGGGCAGCGGTGATTTGGTTTGGAATTCCCGAAGGTTTGTCCGCTAAAACTTTCATTCTGTCATGTTTTTATTGGTTTTCAATGAGGTCATTTTGGATGTTTGTGATTGGCTTTTGGTGAGGTCATCTGGTGTGATTGTGATTGGTTTCTTGTTCCAATATTTTGAATTTATTGCGCTACTCACTTGATCTTTACTGTTCAACTCTAGAGCAGGAAGGAGCTCTGTCTCCAACGAGGATATTCACATACCGCCAAAATGATATGCACACAGTATTATTTTACCATAACACACGCGAACGCGCGTAATGTATTTTTCCTGCTGAAATTTGCACTTTTGTGGAGCTAGAGTTACGTGTTCAAACTTGCTCCTATTTTATGCACACCCTTCGCCTTGTCATCTCATGTACGTTCGTAACTTGCATCTCATCAACCTAACCCTAATTTATGCTTCATAGCTCATGGTTAGAGTGCTCGGCTCCGGATCGAGTGTTCCGGGTTCGGGTCCTTAGGCCCGTTTCTCTAAAGTCCTGAAAACTTTTCGGGCCCGAAAAGCAATTTGTGATACTGTCAACAGCTTGTGTTGGAAAGCCGATCTTTTAACATGTTTTCAAGGCAACAAAAAGCAAAATGATGGTGAAGTTTGACAACTTTAATCCTCTCCATTCTTGAGACACAAAGGGAACTGTTAACACCCGAAAGTGGCCCGTAAAGTTTCGGGACTTTCGAGAAACGGGCCCCTGGCCGGGTTCTTGGGCAAGAGCACGCGGGTGCCTCTCTCCACCCAGGTGTATAAATGGGTACTGGCGAATTTAATGCTGGGGGTAAACCTGCGATGGAGTAGCATCCCATCCAGGGGGTAATAATACTCCTAGTCGCTTCATGCTACGGAAACCGGAGATAAGCACCGGTTTGATGGGCCTTTCTAGGCTCGTAACAGAGGCTCGTAACAGAGACTGTTGTTACACGTGCGTTCCCTCATGCTCCAACTTACCCTTAATCTATGCACGCCCCTTCATTTGATTGATGACATTATTTGATGACTACCTGTCAAATCTGGTATTAACTACTCCTATTCAACACACATTCCATCACATTGAGGTAAGTTTATTTGCTGTGGAACTACTAAACGATCTACGAAGAGCAAATATTGCAATGGCTGTCTTAGTACGCACTTGTTGCTGCGGCTGTGATCTGAGGATTGGAGTTTTTCTGATTGCCATGTTGAGTGTGGTGAGTAGAAGTTGGCATGAGTTTTCTCAACGGATTTCTTCGTCTTGCGTTTACGATAGACGAAATTAAAATGATGTGTTAATTTTGAAGCTTTATAAATTTGGAT
>NC_090878.1:16018773-16023773 GCF_036669935.1 Montipora foliosa | reverse complement strand
TTTATGCCTAAATATGGACAAAAACAAGATCGAACTTGCACGCGCGGGAAAATGCGCGAGATACGTTAAATCCAAATAATTACATTTTTAAACTTAAAACACCCAGCTCTGAACGAGAATTAAACCCTTCAAGATCATACGCTTCTGGTAATATACATGAAAAAATTCGCCATAAATTGCGGCATTCAGGGTTCGCATTTAATTTCCAAACAGAAGATTTGATTGGTTCTTACCAAACCCTATTGTTTAGTAGCCAATCATAATCCAGAATTTCGACGCGTAATTTGCACTAGTGGTACACTTTTTGCACTGGCGTTAAACGTGAACTGAACTGCTCTTAACCAATCAGAATCGAGTATTTTTTTCACGTATAGTATACGCATAAGTAAACAAATAGTGGCGATTGAAATTTGGGAATGATTTCACATGCGTTTTGTCCAAAGGCGAAGGAACTTATTTAATATTGGACAAAACGCAAGTGAAATTATTTCCTAATTTCATGAGTATACCATTTTATTAGCTATTAATATCATGGGTGATAAATTTATTGCGTTCATAAGACGAGGGTTTTTTTTTAAACCTGGACGCCATTTTGGCACTGTTGGAAAAGTTGCCATGGCAACATAGTAATTTCACATGTGAAATGTGCATGGACGAGCCACGATTGGCTGGTTTCACTTCTGATTGGTTTAAAAGCTTGGCGCGAGAACTTTGAACCAATCACGTCACTGAGTAAAGTAATCATAAACCAAAGTAGTTACCTAATTACTTTCGACACTCAATTAAAAACCGCTCTATCAAACCCGAAAATTGTTTAGAACAAGGAATGCCGTGAAAAGCTCAGTAGTTACCGTTCCTTGTCGGAATTGTACAATGCTCAATCAGTGTGCATCAGAAAATCGGCTTAGTACTAAGACTGCCACATTTTTGAAACTGCAAGGGGTCCACGTTAATCCCTGTGTTGCTCGTATTGACCGAAAGAATTTCAACCTCCGTGGACGGGAATGACTGAATACTGTACTCTCTACTAGTTAGCGCATTCAAGCTAATGCACTGTTGAAGTCACTTTCAAGTTGGCTTTTGTTTTCTTTTGTTGATTATGTGTAACTTATCCTTATTATGTATGTTGTGTTGTTCTTTTCAGGCCGCTGTGTCTGCAATGGTCACTGTCACTGTCACTGGTATTTCCTGGGTGCTTTGGGTAGGTGCACCTTGGGGTCTTTCTGCAGGTACCGGAAAGCATTGTATTTTTTGGTCACTCCGGATAGTTGTTTGGTTTTCTGTCTTTTGTTTCTTTTGTTTTACGTAATCTCTGCTCCGGTACCTGCAGAAGTAACCGTACCATGCAACGTTGAGTTGAATGAATTCCACAATTGGCCACTATCAAAAATACCATAATACTCTTTGTTTGTCCTTCCAGAATTTTGCATAAGCTTTGTTTCCATTTTCTTTTGGGACCATTATAAGTCCCAAGAGAAAATAAAAACGATGCATATGGCATTATGGTATCTTTGATAGTGGCTAATTGAGTAGATCTGCCGAGATGTTTTGTATACCTACCGGTACATAATTATATAATTAATTTGTAAAACAATTAGGATAGTACGCGCACTCTCATTGGTCAATAGCTGTGTTTAGATAAGATTATGTAACTGACGGCTATGACATCACAATTTTGATTGGTTATGTGTTATCAGACACGCGCTTTGATTGGCTGGTAGGAAATAAGAGCGTGTACCAAGGAAATCCCTTTTAAGTAAAAAAAAACACTATTTTCCTTCAATTGTCGAATTATTTTTGAGAAATATTTTATAAAAGCAATACAGGAATTTTTCCCCGCCTTAGTTAGGAATATTGGGTTTGCATAACTGTCTCGAATTCTCCGAACCTCCCCCGAGTTTAGAAGAGGCAATGTAAACACGGGAAAATCTTCTATACACACACACACAAACATCAGACAAGCAAGATCATTGAAGCGCTCGAAATCAGTAAGCAAAACACTGAAACCATCATGAATGGTTGTATTGGACGTGTCCTGACCATACACTAGCAGGCTTAATGAACCTTATCACAGACCATTGTTCTTTACCTGTTATATATTCTGTCTTGTAAAATAACTTATTTGTCACTGAAGAAAGCCCTAACCGGCAAAACGTTTGACTTTTGATTATAATCAATTTGCCTTAAGAAGTCTTCATAAGTTATTTAATACTTGGGCAAAGTAGGCTAAGAACCCTACAGCCTACTGGACTGAATAAACGTATTGGCTAGAGTTTAGAAGCGCAAAAGACCTTTATAAAGTAGTGCTTACGTTAATGATGTTTACAAACATAAATTATAAAGGGCCTTCTGCTTTAGAACGTATGAACATTACGTCCATAACTAATTGGCACGTGATTACTAAATCACTCTCTTTATTACGTCACAGTAATTTACTTTAATCATTTTTAATTTTACCTGAAGCAGAAACCCCTGATAAAGGCAGAAGCCAAAACGCGTTGGGTGTGAATTAAAGCAATTTATGTTTGAAAACCATTCTCTCGAGTGCAATATATATATGATGAAAGCCTGTATCCGTCAAGGATCCTTCCTTGGCATCCGCTAAGTTGACTACGGTCGTGCATCATTAACTTGATCCTTAGCTGGGTTTCAAGTGGAGTTATAGGCTCCCCTACCTTGTCACCTTGAAAGATAATTTCCCGGGAGGCCCACGCCCTAACCACGAAAGTCACCTCTTCGATGGCTGTGTGGCCGGCATGGTTGTCCTCCTGGTGGTGTAGTGGTTATCACACCGGACTGGTAACGGGGGGACGTGAGTTCAAATCACGCTCACGGCAAATTTTGCTGCAAATTTTGCTGAAGTCAGTCACTCTGTGCAATCTTTTTTTTTTTTTTTTTTTTGCTTCCAATTCTCATTGTTGGCGCTTTTTCATTCCATCTTACAGATTTATTTTCTTATCGTGGTGTACTCGTTCCACGAAGCCCTTCGTGAGGACCCATCTGGTGTATCCGCGGGATATGGTCCCCCGGTAAGGAATTAAAAGGGCGGTTCGTAATTGACTATAAAGATAACTTCGCGATTTGATTTTAGATTACTACAATTGGCGTAACTAAAATGCTTCACTTCATATTTATAAATAAATAATTCATAAATGATTAATTATCTGACAGCGCCCTCCCGAGGCTTTTTAGGGCCAAAGAAAGTGATGCTATAAACACGACAAATTTCTAGGCATTCCAACATTAGTGAGGAGGACTAGTAGGTTCAACCTTTCCAATAGCAGGACTTGATTTCAATTCCAGTACACTTGTTACGCTGATACGCTGCTTCCAAACCGGTGCGACCACGGGCAGACCACACTCTGTTGATGTGGTTGTTATTCATCTTGCCCCAGTTGTTCGAAGGGTGGATAGCGTTATCCACCTTTTGGACAACCGAGGGTTGCGGGAAAGAAATACAGAGGAATATAGATCGATAACAACCACGCCAACATAGGGTGGTCTGCCTGTGATGCTACCAAGCGAGGCCCAAAGCAACATCCACTGTAACCTATTTGCATTCTTTTTCCCGCGCTCAGCGCAGTGAGCACGTATTTTCTTCGTGCCGTGCTAAGGTCAGATTCCTATCGTTTCATCGGTATATATCGTGATTGTGCGAAGTAATCAGTCTTGTTAAGTTTTAGTTTTACCGCTCAAAATGCAAATCTTTTTTTTTTTTTATACTCAGGGTCAAGCTGCTAGCGGAGCTCCTCCTGCTGTTGTACCGTATAAGCCATTCGTTTAAGCGTACTCATTATGAGTTCTCTTTCCTCTGGTGCCTTTTATAAGTATCAAGTTACCATGAATTTTAGGTACAGATAAAAGCAACTAAAAAGCGTGTTCTCGTGCACTGAAAGTTATAACATTTGTGATTTTTTTTTTGGTTTGTTTGTTAACTTTGTTTCTAGTTGGGATTTGTAACATTTTGCAATAAAGTCGTAAGGTGGCACCCATATGTTTTGTTCAATATTTGAGTTGGGAGATACAGCCCGCTTTTCACTAGTGTCGACGCAATCACAAGGGCAAGAATAAGAAGCTTATGCTATTTGAAAACGAACGTTGACATAAGCATAAGTAGGGTCTTTCTGCAGGTACCGGAAAGCATTGTGTTTTTCGTCACTTGGGATTAGTCTTTATTTGGAGCTAATTTGTTTTCTGTTTTTCGTTAATCTTGTTTTACGTAATTTCTGTTCCGGTACTTGCAGAAGCTGCCCATAACCACTATGGCATTTTGTTTAAATGCTCAGACGCAGCGAATTTGGAACGAGTGCTTTAATAGCCCATTTCCGAGTTCCTGGATGCCTCAGTTTCAAAGCGAGTCCTGGTGCACAACCATTCAAATAGAAACGAGTTGCGTATTCTTGTGCAAATCAAACTCATTTCCCTTACAATAGTTGAGGACCAAGACTCACTTCGAAACCGAGACAAACAGCAACTCGGAAATGGTCCATTGGCCAGGCATAGTAAATTTCCTTGTGTTTATGCCGTATTTTGTTTTTGCACGCCAGAGGGTGAACGCAAGCTCAAGCACAGGCACAAGGAAAAAAAAGCAACATATTTTGATCTTTATGTTTATGTCAATGCGTTAAGGCTACACCGAGGACTAGACGAGATTAAATTCTAGTACGTCACGAACTACAGTTAAAATTCAATTGTGTAGAGGTACTTGATAATTGCAGAAACGGTTTGTACCTTGCGGCTGGAAGAAGTTTTAGGTAAAACTGAAATAAATACGGAAAATCTTGAGTTAACCGTAAAAATTTAAAACGCTTTACAACTGTTTTACTTGATTTCCGTGTGAGAATCCTTTAGGTCAGATGCCTGATTCATAGTACGCTCAATGAAGTGCTCAATATATCCAACATTTCTAAAGTACTGGGGCAAATTGTTCCAGAAACAGGCCCCGCAATAATAGAACTTCGTTTCAGATAATTCAATAGTATTGGGCTTTCAGAGTAAGT
>NC_090878.1:16001273-16011273 GCF_036669935.1 Montipora foliosa | reverse complement strand
TCATTGTGTTCTCCTTCTCAATTGTGACTTTTCGAACGAAGGGTTCCTTGTCGGGTTTTCATTTTCAAAATACCCTCAAGCAATTCATCCCGTTGCACTCCACCTTTCAGGTGACAAGGTAAAGTTTCTTTGTGAAGCTTGTTACGATAATATGCTTGTCTTGGTCCACGTGGTAGGTCACTTAAACATCCAACTTTCATCACTACACCCGATTTTTGTGTTGCCATAGACACTGCATCTTTTGGTCCTACCGTATGTGTGTATGTATGTATGTAAATCTTTATTTAAACACGGAAAATCATCAGTTAAGCTTAAGTTAAAAACTAAAACTAATTACAACTGCTTTACATGATTGCCGTGTGGGAATCCGATATATCAGCTACCTTCTTGATATTTCGCTTAAAATGCTCAACGGATGCAGCATTTTTTAAGCTTTTGGGCAAGTTATTCCATAGCATGGCCCCGCTGTAAGAGAAGCTTCGTTTCAAATAATTGGTGCTTGGTTTGGACAGGGTCAGCCTTCCCTCAGAGTTTCTTAAGTTGTAAGCAGAGTGACGCTGAGAGAAAAGACTTTGTAGATAATCCGGAGCAAGGTCATTCATGGTTTTATACATCATTAAGGCTTTTTGTTTCTTTCGGCGAAGAGACAGCCTCTCCCAGCTGAGGGTGGAAAGAGGGTGGTTTGAGCTCGCATCAAAGGGTGATTTAGTAATAACTCTGGCTGCGCGATTCTGTAATTTCTGGAGCTTATCACTCAAGTAACCACTCAAACAGTCCCAGACGGGGCTGCAGTAATCAAAATGAGGCATAATTAAGGTGTTAAGCTTACGATCAAGGTTTCGCACAATTGATGGCTTTGTTCTCGTGTGTGGCGTGCCTCTACCAATCTTGGAACTCTTATGAGGCTTCGTTGCAAATTTCATCTCTTCTTTATCGTAGATGTACTGAACGCATGCTACATTGTTGACGATGGCACCATTTTCGTCTCTTACATGCATGATTCGCCTATGGAACTTGTTGTTCTGCTCGACATTCCAGCTGTGGTATAAACGCTCCAGGTAATAACACCTAGCTCTTGGTAATGAATTAGCTTGCTCAAAACTGATAACAGCCACTTTCAATTCGCCATTGTCGTCATCCTCAACATCAACAGGTATGGTCCGTTTGCCATCATAGTTGTCATATTGTGGCAATCCATCTGCTCGAAGGTCGTCCAGCGGAATGCGTCGTAAATCAATTAGGAAAACAGCGTTCATCTGAACTTGCTTGGGACACTCAATACATTTCAGGGCATCGTTCGTTGCGTTAAACAATAGTTGAACCATTCCTTCAGTGGTAAAGGTTGTCTTGCGTCTCGTGAAGATTGGGATGCTTTTGTTACCATTGTAGAAATCACCGACACCCCTTAAAGGACTTTGACAAGGGTCGTCGACGTCACTTGAGCTACCGGATTCATAGTGTCCCCATTTGTAAAGAGAGGGTTTTTTTTCCGGACTACTGTCTGACAGAGTTTAATCAACGACCTTCAAAAGAAAAGCAGCGTTAGTTTTCAGTATGTCTTGATAACTTTTACAACTCTCTTTACCCTGATTTCTGCCGTTGGTACAGCACTAGACTATGGTGCGGGAGAAATTATCACTCAGGATCTCAAAATAACCAAAGATAAAGTGCCACGAGGAAAGCAACAGTTAGGGGGAGTGGGAATAGTGCCGTTATTTCACGAGCCTATTTTACCATAAGAACCCTCAGCTTCGAACTCAGACTCTTTCTCCTCTCCTCTCTTATCGTCCATAGTAGGAAGACACAGGTTGACCTGATCACGTGACCATCCAAAATCTGGGTGGTAAAATATTTGCTGTTAGGGAGAGGTAGTAATGTTGAAAATATAATGAACTGGGCCATACGTTTTTGACAAACAGATCTTTTGATCTGGTGAAACGAAGGCTTTATACAGTATACATGCTGATTTCGGATCTTTTCGATTCAAGAATAGCGTTCATGATTTGCAAGATCTAATACGTTTGTTATATAATTTTGGATCTCTGATTTTGACAAAAAGAAAAACGCCCTTCAGCCTTTAGCAGTTCTTCCGAGATATTTCAATTTGGCCACATGTATTTGAAAGTCTTCATTTCACAGAGCGAGCCTACCAGAACTAGGGAGCACTTTGTCCGGGCCTCATGGGAAGTCACGTGAACAGGTGCAACCAGGGTCTGTACTCTTAACGAAAAGGGAAGAGAAGAGAGATAGCCTGGGTTACTAGTTGAAAAACAGAGTGGTGCCTGAGATGAACTTTGAACTTTTTTGTGGTTTGATTGACAAGACTTGTACCTTAACAGTAGATCAATTTCGGGAAAAATTAGTGTTAGACAAAGAACGTGACATCACCTTATGCTCTGGGGAAAGAACCCATACAAATCCTTATTTCATTTCCCAGAGCCTGGACATCATGTTAATTGTTTTAAGCTGAATTTTAATACTTCGAAATTGGTCTATTACAATACTTGTGAACTGCTGTGACCAAAGGAATTAACGAGTCTGGTTCGCCCCAGATCATTCCTTGATCAGAATTGATCTTTGTTCTCCAATGTCCTATTTTCTCAGACAATCTTCAGGATACTTATTATCAAAAGCAAAGAGAGGGGGGTTATCTGAATGAGGCTGCTCAATCGGGGTGGGGGGAGGGTGGTGCTCAATAAAGTTTTTCTTTTAAGGTACCATACAAACTTTGGCTAACCATTGCATGCAACAAGAAAAAAATACAACACTATCCATTTTAACCAAAACATCAAATGATTCTCCAGAGAGAGGACCGCGCACCGCGCACCGGTGGCTCAGTTGGTTGAGCACCGGGCTGTCACGCGGGAGGTCGTGAGTTCAACTTCAGCCGGATCAACATTCAGGGTTTTTAAATAACTGAGGAGAAAGTGCTGCCTTTGTAATTACTTCTGCAAATGGTTAGATTCTCTAGTCTTCTCGGATAAGGACGATAAGCCGGAGGTCCCGTCTCACAACCCTTCAATGTTCATAATCCTGTGGGACGTAAAAGAACCCGCACACTTGTCGCAAAGAGTAGGGCATGTAGTTCCCGGTGTGGTGGACTGTCTTCTGTGGTATATCATGGTTGGGAGGGGAAAAAAAAAGGCGCGCGTAAGGGCCCACTGACGTATTTTTGGGGGTGCGTTGCTAAGGATCGAATGTTTAGGTAATTTGAGAGAATTTGGCATTATTTTGGTCAGTTTCCAACTTTTGTAAGCCAATGACCCTAAATATGACGTCATCATACCACGCCCATGGTCACGTGACCATTAAAAGAAAAGTCTAAATTTGTCTCCGTGCTACGCAATTTGGGTGTTTAATCGATGGTTTGATAATTTGTATTCGTTTTTGCATCCAGCCAAGCATGGTTTTCTTTTTATTTTGAAAAATGTTCTTTTTAAAGACATAAACGGTACTGAATTACCCATAACTTTTTCAAAAAAGATGATTTCAAAAAATCAATGCTTAGCTATATTCTGTTTTTGGGGGTGAAACGTGCCATGTAAAAAAAAAATTAATTCAATTTCCGCCGGAAATGTAGATTTTTTCCTCAAACCGGAAGTCAGTTTGTTTACGCATGCGCAGTTGATCTGAGAACGAGCGTGAGGAAGGGCGAGGAAAACCTTCGATGGAAACAACAGTTTGTGCGGTGACTTTTGCTTGCGAGTGGGTTTTCTTGTCAGCTCATGATATGATGACGTCAGTTACCGGAAGAAACATTTCACTTCCTTAGCAACGCACGAAAAATCCGTCTGTGGGCCCTTAATTTGGAGCCTCGCTCTGTTGTGCGACCCCACCACAGCCTGTTTCTCTGTTGTGGTGAAAGTGATTAAATAAAGTAATTTAAATACTGATGCCTGCATAGGTGCATCTTAAATTGACAACTGATACAGTTTTTCCCGATATCCGTTCCACATTATTTAACTACTATATGAGAAAGTGGTTGGGGGAGAGGGAAAGCAGGCTTGTATTTGCTGTTTTGAGTCAGGAGGTACTTATACTCAAGTAAACACTGTACGTAGCTTGGACAATGCGATTAGTTATGAAACAAAGGTAAAATTAAAAGGCGGTTAGGTGCACTTTGTTTGAAACAGTAGGGGACAATTGGTGTGGTAGATCTGTCCTATCAGTGTATTGCTGGCTGGGCACATATTAGGCGGAGATAGCAACCACTTGAAGAATAGCAAGCTGCTCAAAAGTCTGAAGGGATATGATTGGATATACTACATATGATATATTAAGTTGACTAAGCAAAAAGAGATTGAAGTGTTGCCACTATTAAAAGTACTTGTAACACACATTACAATAGGAACATGTCTTTCATATAATGTAATTGCATTCCCCAGTCATCACCCGACATACTGACCCTTGAAAGCCTGGTTAAAGATGAGACATGTAAAGCTTACCTCTTGCTGGTGATACTCAAATCCTCCAACTCTGCAAAAATGAGGTAGATTACAAGTAAGACAAAAAGTGACAAACCAAGTAAAAGTTTAGTTTCCAACAAAATTTCATTGTCTTTTGCAGTTACTTTAATTTGCTTTCGTGAATCTTCTAAACAAGAAATCCGAGAATGTGCAATATTGGCCACTTTTAGTGATAAGTTGAACAGCATCATCATGACCATCATCATCATCATCATCATCAATATTTATTTAAACTCGAAATCTTATATGGTCTTCTTAGGAGTCTTGTAAAAAGTTACAAAGGATAAATTATGTATATCATTAGAATAACATTACATTAACTAACAAACTCATTAACTAGCCTTTAGTAAAAACCTATATAATAAACATTTCTCTGATTTACAGTGCACTAAAAATCATCTTGTTCCACAGAACAGAACCTCAGTAGTGAAGGCTACCTTTTGCGTATTCCGTTCTTGGTCTGGAGACATAGTAATTTATCTCAGAGTTTCCATTACCAGAAATCGGCGACATTTTGTGCCCGCGAAGTATTTGGCACGCGGTTTCAAATTATCAAGATGGCGGCATAAAGAAAGCAGTACATAGAAAAAACAAGGACTGAAATAACACACTATCAAAGGATCTGAATCAATTTAATTTCTCTTTTGAGGTGAAATGGAATGAAAAAGGGAATGAAAAAGGGGAAACTAGAGTCTGGGCTCTTGTTCGAATGACGATTTTAGAGAGAAGAAACAACTTCGTTTCATGCGTGTGACTTGGTAGAGTAAAAATAATTTTCAAAAACCAGGGCCCACAGTACACTTAGCCCGCGATATTCTGTATAATAATAATAATCATATATGAAGTACCCACCTGTAAAGATAGCGATCAAAACAAACTGGAGAAAGAAATCCTACTTTTCACAAGGAATAATAAGCGCAGTGGTGCGTTTTGGACCGCTTTTGTCGCAGAAATGGATGTATTTTTACCTCTTTTATCGCAATTTGGGCGGCAATTTGGGGAATGGATAAAGGCTGATTTTTATCACGTTTTAAAGTTTGAACATCGATCGACGATTAGAGAGGTCGGCACCAAGGATTCACATCAACGAAATGTTCTAAAATGTGGAGGGAAGGTAGGCACCTCTGAGCTTTTTTGAAAGAATTAGAGAGCTCAAGGAACTGTAACAGCCGTTCGTAAAATGTGTTGTTGGCGGCGCGTTGGTGAACTTTCGAGAGACCAAAACTACCGTAAATAATGATATGGTACGTACACTGTACATTTAGAGGTCGCCAAATGTCGTGTATGCCACTATAAATCTGAAATTTCCACTTCTTCAATTTTCTCCATACATTTCTCTATAACGATCGGCGGCCATTCTGGGAGAGCGGAAGGTCTGGGTCGAGTCTGGGCGTCCGCCATTTTGTCTTAAATTTCTGGTAATGTAAGATTGTGTACGTGTACGCCTGATGTGTTGGTAAAAATCCGCCTCAAGTACAATGGGGAAAGATTATTGTGGATTTTATACATAACCACAGCCAGTTGTTTAAGTCTTTTGTTTTTTGTCATGTAATTTTTGATAACTTAAATTTACTCTCTATGAGTATGTACTTAGTTTTCTTAAGAGAGTTAATTCGTTTGCTGTAAGCCATAACAGGATTAAGTTCAAATCATTATTCATTTTGTGTTCAAGGATATATGGATCTTCCGCAGACGAGGTAAGCGTCGTATGATTGGGATACATTATTGGTTTTGAAAACAAACTACATGAGGGAAGATCGTTAATGTAAAGAGTAAACATCTTTTCTACGCAATTCAATGCACAAGTGACACTTTCATTTCTAAGCCTAAAAAGCCTTCAGTGAAAAATATATTTAAACAAAACAGTTGACTTTACACAATTATACTTTCCCGCTGTCATTCAAATAGGATATAGCTGTTATGATTCTACTAAAGTTTCCAGGCAAAGCTGACAGCAAATGAACACCTGAAATTCCGGTAGGCCATTGTTGGGCCGACTTGATCAGCGTTCTTTATTCATTTTGAAACAAAACATCTTCAAGGAAAATTTTTCGTTGAATACGTAAAGGACATATGTTTGTATGTCATAAATCAAAAAGTAACGTGTAAACGGATAAATTAGTAGATTGTCTGACAACATGTAGCTCACATGAAAACATTGATGTAAAGCACTGATAAACAATTCATCACAATCATACCTTTCCTCGTAATGCCTCTTAAGATTTCTTGGTCGCGTCCTCTGGAAAAATACTCAATTCAATTAGACTCAGTGTTAAATAAAGCGACGTATTGACGAAAGATAAAACACGGAAAAGCAATACGAAAATTCGACTTACTTCTCTGTCCGCCATCTTAACCCTGAGATATCACGTGTCTAGTTTTCGCGGGAATTTAGCCTCAGACCACTACCGACCGAGAAGATCCTGGTGACCAGTTTCTGCAAGAGAAAATGAGAGGACAGAGAAGGAGGCTTCCGGTCCAGCCCTTGGGATATGTCATGTCTACGAAAGTTATTTTTAGACGAGCGGAAGTCTTTGTTCTAGCGGAAGTCTGTATTCCGAGACGTCCGCATGCAGGCCAACCTCGGTCTGACGTTTGAAAGAAAATAAATATTCATTAGCCTTCCACGTGCGCCACCATTTTCTCTCTTCACTAAGAACCTGAGAGCGAGATAAGACTGCATGCGGACGTCTCGGAAGACAGACTTTCGCTAGAACAAAGACTTCCGCTCGTCTAAAAATAACTTTCGTGGACATGACATATCCCGACCAACACCCTGAGACTCCGTCTCTGTCCCCTCATTTTCTCTTGGTTTCTGTCAGTCCGATCCGATCCGATCCGATCCCATCCGGATTTTGCCAACGCCCCATCGAAACAATACAATTTGTGGCAATTCAGAGACAGCTGCAACCGTTGCGATCGAGTTACGTACACAAACAGCTTGCATAGTAACACTACTATAATACTAATTCAGCATTAAATTCGAACACAAGCCTCCGATTGCGAGGGGTTCAACAAGGGCACCTAACGAGCAAGGGCCTTTGAGAGCAATTTCTAGGTTCCTTGTAATGTAAAAAGACTGTCCAGAGAGATGTATTTATCACCTTAAAAAATTTGATCTGTTCGGATGTCTTAGCTGAAAATTGAAGTGTCCGAAAATTTTAGGGAATGAAATCTTCATTTTAGAAATTGCTAGCTGAATGTTACTTTCCAGGGAACCATTTGCTCATCCGGAAACTGCCAGGTGACCTTTTTAAGTGCCAAAGATTGCAAAAATATCCCTTCCGGAAACGTAAGGGAGTACTTTTCCCTGGTTGCCGAATCTTTTAGGTGGTGTTTTACAAGTCACACTAGAGGGAAATTTCAGATTTGTTCAGGACAAATCTGACTTGAAATCGGCCGGTGACAAAAAAAATTGTCCGGAAAGCTACAGTCGCACTTGAGAACACGCTGTCCATCCACAAACCGAGACACGAGGGATCTCAAAATGTTCTCGGCTGACGAAGATGTACGGCGCAAAAAAGTTTAAGATGATCCCGGCATTGAGCCGTCTTTGCTGAACTGAAAGGATTCTTGCAACGAGTCAGAACTCGTGGTAGAAGGAGATGGGCTGGGAGTTCCTCGATCGTTGAATATGTAAGGCCTAGGCATCGCATAGATCCATCCTGGTGGATATTGAGGAAATTATTGCCCCATTTCGTACGGAAAATATTGGTCGCCCGCGCCTGGATTCATGTTGTTGCGAAATGAGAACGTTATCAATTTTACCGCGAATTCTATCGCATCCAGACTGTGCTACATATCACCTGTCAAATCATTTCCGAATCAAGACACCCTCGCTATTGTTTTCTAAGATTTGTTTCAGTTTGGCCTGCTCCAGAGGTAGTCGACGGCATCTTTGAAGTTTGTCCGTCTGCGACCAAATTTTGTCCTTCGGTGGACAAACCGGTCGCCAAAATGTTTGCAACGTAAAACCGAACACATATTTCACCGAAAATTGGGCAACCCTAAAACCCGGAATCCGGAATCCGGAATCACAGTACAATACAGAGAGTAAAAACTATCCTAAACATTCATAAAAGCTAACCTTAGGCCTAATTAGGCCTAAAAACGTTTGTTTAGGCCTAATTAGGCCTAAGGTTAGCTTTTATGAATGTTTAGGATAGTTTTTACTCTCTGTATTGTACTGTGATTCCGGTTTCCAGATTCCGGGTTTTAGGGTTGCCCCCGAAAATTATCGTTGGGTGCCCCTGATACAATACAAGCTAAAGATATATGACAATCAATGGAGGTTACGAAACCTGAGCCGAGGAGCGCGCTTTGCATACCTTTCGAGTACTTGAGAGTCTTTACAATCATCGGATTGTTGAAAACTTGAAATTTCATTTTACAAGGAGAGCCGAAAAAATACAAATCGTTGAAATTCCATAACCTTGGTTTGAAATAATGGAAGTTAAGACAAGTGCGCATTTTCCATTTAGCAAGAAATTCCGGAAATTCCGGTTGGGATGTAAATGGAACACACGTTTTTGGTTCGTTCTACTGGAAAATTTCCGGAATAAACGGAACTTCTGAAACTCTCCGATGGAAATGTGTGTTCCATTTACAAGTTTTGAAAGGTCTCACCACTTCCAGGCTATTCACGGCCACATTTTTAAATTGTGGCGCGTAAAATCTTTCTTATTTATTGTAAATAATTCGTAAGTGCGTTAACTTAATTTTTTTAAATTTTGTAGATACACTTTAGTTCTAGGCCCACATCAGCTTTTTAGCTGCCCTTTTTTATTGACCTACAAGACAAATAAAGTATGTATGTATGTATGTATGTATGTATGTATCACTTGGCGTTTTTCACCCGATCCGGAATTTTTTTGTAAATGGAAAACGCCCAATGATTAAGAAAAGTGACAGCAAGAATTAATTATTAGTATTGTGATTGGCTGATGGATGGCAGCACAGCTGAATGGATGCGTGCCCTGATTGGTTCCCGCTTTTGACGTAATTTTAACACATACCAACACGCCATGACCATGAGGTTTTTTATTTGCTCTCGAACTGCTAAACGAACTACGAAGCGCACATTATCGACATGGCTGTCTTAGTACGCAGTTGTTGCTGCGGTTGTGACCTGAAGACTGGAGTTTTGGTGCTTGCCATCTTGAGTGTGGTAAGTAAATTGCGTTCATAACTGCGAGGATCAAAGCTTCACTTGATGGAATTTATTTTGTTGCGATATTGCGTATCTTCTCTTCACGCGAGTAATGAAATAGGAAGGGGTTTTTGCCTCTAATAGCACATGTGTTGTTTGTTTCAATAAATTTTCGCTGCAAAAGGTGGGGCTGAACTTCAGAATACCCGGCCACTTATTTGCATTTCATTGAATAAGAATAGGCTCTCTTGTGTTAAGTCTTGTTCTTCAAAAGATGCCGCATAGGGAAAACAATAGTGGTTAGCTGTGGCCGGGTATTCTGAAGTTGCTCAGCATTTTGGTGTCAAAATGAGGTTAGCGTCTTTCTGTTGTGTTAACTTACTTA
>NC_090878.1:15993773-15996273 GCF_036669935.1 Montipora foliosa | reverse complement strand
ATGGAATACAAGTTGGAAATCCTTCGTGTTTGCGGAGATTCACATTAAAATTGTCAAACATTTGCTAAAATGGTATTTTAAACATATTTTTATCATCCTTGCAGCTTCGAAACGCGCCAAACATACCGTTTTAATGATCACTCCATATATTCTTATTCCGGAATAGGGTCAATCGAACGCGCCCTTAGAGTATCATGGGTACTGATAGGTCGAGCTTGCAACGTCTTGCTTTTGCTTTTCATTGGTCGAAAAGTTTGAAAAGCGGGAAAATGAGCTAATTAAGTGCTTTTATTTTTGTCATGGAAAGCAAAGGTACGGAACTTTTGTTCAATGAACATCTTTACTACGATTTCCATGTTTCCAAATTTAATCCTTAAATCCGTTGGATAAAAAGCGAGAGCTCAAACAAAGACGACGAAGGCTAATGAGTTTTGCAATTTATTTCCAGTCGTCTGGCATGGAAAATGTGTACATACTTTCCAGGAATAAAATTGGTAGGAACTTTGTTGATATTTAGAGAGAGGTTTGAAATAGTATCGTCGGATGCTCACATCTCAACTATGATAATTTAGGGACAAGGGAGTTAAAGAAATGACCACGGTGGCGGCAACAATGACACCACAAAACAATGATATCATTGGTTAAAAGAGCATAAATAATCTTGCTGCACGTTCAGCGCGGATTTTAGCAAATATTCTTACGGTCCTCTGCATAACGACGACGTGAAATGTGGCGTTTTCACGACAACGTGAGCATACAACAGAGAATCTTGATATCTCTATTTTCGCTCTGAAACCGCTCGTACCTACCTTCTCCACATCAGGGAGCTTTAGCAACGACAACGGCGACGGCAACGAGAACGTCACAAAAAAAAAATCATTTTTGTCCATTTCTTTGTCGTCGTCATTAAAACAACATAGTGAAATAATTTTCTCCCCAAAATTAGCGTGAGTCGTATCGGTTGCATTCTTGAGGGTCTGCCACACCATACATTGCCACGTTAAAAAGCTTTTAATGTTTTGAGAAGATAACGTGTTCGTTGCCGTTCTCATTCTCGTCGCTAAAGCTCCCGATTGTAGGACGTGAACGAGATGGAATTATCGCGAAAGACTTTATATAAAGCAAAGTTGTCGTTTGAGGTGATGTTTTCGTCGCCGTCGCCGACGTAGATCCTTAGGTTCCTACTTTAAAATCTACCACGGCCGCGTCCACGAAACGTCACCATAAAAGATAACTTTTTACATTCGTAAATCCTTCGTGATTACTCCATCTCGTAAACTTTGTCCAATGTAGACAAAGTACTGTATCTCAAAACTAAATAGTTACCAGTGGGTTCAGAGTATGAATAGAGAAATAAATTCTTATTTGTATACTTGCTTTTTCGTTAAAACCCTAACCGCTTACTAAACGAACTTGGTCGGGCCGTACTGGGGAATATTGGCCCGAGGTCGTGGCATACAGTTGTTTACTATATGGCACTCTGTTTATATGATAGTAAAACGCACTTCCGGTGCAATCAATCTTTTCAATCTTTTTATCTTTCAGTCTTTTTAGCTTCTTCTGGTAGTTTCACTGTGAAGAATGACAATATTCACAGTTTTTTTGCTTCGCTGTTTTGGTTGCAAATTTTGAATTTGCCGGCTACGCTCCAAAACAAAAATACACGGTTGGACCGTTTCCGTGTAAACGGCCCGTACTGTAAAATCCCGACCGAGAAAGAACCAATCAGAGCGCTGGGATTTGCCCGGCCCAAGACTGGCTTTGCCATATAATAATAAATGTTCTTCAATGGTTTTAAGTGGTTATTGTAATGTTTCATTCTTCTTTTTGGGTATTTTGGGCGTCATGAAATTACATCATTTTGCGTGACAGAGAATTTGCGTAGTGGTCAAAGCAGCTAAAGCTTTGGCGATGCATCGAATTGGGGTTAGGGCCACTACCTCAGTAAGATAGATAGCCGAGGAAAATTCATTACAATAAAGAAGGAAAGGGGAAAAGAAAGTAAAAAAAATGTATAGGTTTTTAAAATAAATGAGAAGATCATAAAGTGGCCCACTTCCTAATCACGTAAATGATCTCCTCGATTGCTGTGTTGCTAGCATGGTTGTCCTGGTGGTGTAGTGGTTATCACACCCGACTAGTAACAGGGGGACGTGGGTTCAAATTCTGCTCAGGGCGAATTTTATTTCAAACCATTATTCAGTTTAAAATATGATTATTTGAGGTGTACAGGGTCAGGGTTTCTTTCACATATTCTTCATTCATATTTAACAATTTTCTACGAGGGCGCGCTAGATATGAAGTGGTAGGTAACCTACGATGCACGTAGCGCCGAGTTGATTATATTCGTTTTATAGCCAGCAAGCCCGAGTAGAATAATTGTTTTATTACAAAGTTATAAGATTAACAACTCTTCCACTAAAGCATCGATTTCTGCCTCGGTCACTTCCGGTTCAAAACGGCATTTGTCAACCATTTTTTCTCAGAGATGCAAAAATGT
>NC_090878.1:15981273-15988773 GCF_036669935.1 Montipora foliosa | reverse complement strand
GGCCAAATCTCTTCGAAACATGGTTGGGTCAAAGTTTGTTAGCTGTCTGCTGTTAATAATAGTAGGAGCGCCAGTAGAGATGAAAGATTTTCTGACGGCGTAGATGAGAGAATGGTCACTTATCCCAATATGGGATACTCCATGATGGGAAAATTTACAGGGATTGTTAGTTAAGAATAAATCAATTACTGTACTTGAGGAGGCAGTTACACGTGTTGGAACTTGAATTAACTGCGAATATTGGTATAAATTGCATAACTCAGGAAATGTTTTGTTCGATGATTTTGAGGATTTGCTGAGATATCATAATTAAAATCACCTATGATATTTGTTTCCTCCCAAAATGATTTGAAACGCACGGGCAGGGCGTGCAGAAACATATTGTTTTTGCTCATTAAACCTCTTGTTTCTTTTTTTTCTTTTTTTTCCTTTTTTGTCGTCAACTAGCCCTCTGATTATTACAAACGAGTAGCTAGTGTTTTCTTTGAATCTCAACTGTTTTCTTTTCTTTTCATTTATTGATTTCTTTTAGTTATTACCAACCTGCTCAAAGCTGCCGGAGTTTTCAACATTATTGTGCTTTTGACAAGCATATTACTTCTTGGAGCCTACCAATCGGTAAGCGCCTTTCAACTTACTCCTTACGCTAAAATTCCTTTAACAGCGATCAAGCATTTTTTTTTTTTGCAATCATTTTATGTATGCAAGAGTGTTTCCTAGGATCAGACAAAAAGATTGACAAAAAGTAAACCTGGTTACATTTTTGTTTATTTTTAGTTTTCACATGACGTCACGACCGCCATGTTGGAGTTCCCAAACAATGGAACAGTGCATGGCCATGTTGGAATCTCGATCCAATACTCCGAAAACTAAACTCCATTGCTATGCAAACTCTTTGTTTTGTTTTCGTTGAAAAACATAGCTGTTAATCGCGTCAGTAAAGCCCAAGAATTTGTACTAACCCTGGCCTGGTAGTTACTGTGGTATAGCAAATCAGTATTTATTCATGTTTCAATTTTTCTTCTTCTTCTTTAAGTTACACATTTGTAACCTCGGACATGCTCGATTTTGTGATTCAACATTAAAATTTAATAGTAAGCCAGAGGCTCCACACTGGGGGCAAAAATATACCATGTAATAGCATTCCTACAATCTCAATTACATACATATCTAGAGCAAATGCTAAAAAAAAAGTACAGGAATTGTCATATTGTATGTTAAGTACATCTTTATTTCCACTTTTTCAGAAAAATCGCTTCTTGGTCCTGCCATATCTTGCCTGGCATGTGATTCTCCTCGTTTACAACCTGGGAGTGTCGATTTTCTTCATAATTGTCTGGAAGGGGGTATGTATGCTACAATCTTGGACAAAAAGGGTTGAGAAAATTTCTCAGCAGGGGTTACTTTACGCACTACGCCCTCAATATCGCACTCTAGTAGCTTCCCCCTCCACCCCTACAAGCAATGTTGATAATCCCAGGTTTGACATGCTTTATTTTGTCTAGCAACATTGATTAGGGGGTTGGGGGGGGGGGGGGGGCATTTCTGAACAAAAACGAGAGTCAGATTGTCATAGTTGTGATTGCTGTTAGTCCAAAACCATAATTTTCTCAACAATTTTGTCCAAGATTGTAGCTTCTGGGCTATACAACGTTGAACATTATTCCACAAGACGACATCCTCCAGCATAGTGCGAATTTATTCGCTTAGTATAGATAGTCACGTGATTTCGAAGGCAATTTGGAATTAAATAAGCAAGAGTGCAATTTGTAGGCTTGGAATTATTTGATTTTGGACAAAACGCAAGTGAAATTATTCACCAATTTCACGAGTATATCATTTTATTAGCTATTAATATCATGGGTAAGAAATTACGTTTATAAGACGCGGGTTTTTTTAAACCTGGGCACCATTTTGGCATTGTTGGAAAAGTTGCCATGGCAACATTAATTTCACATGTGAAATTATAAATTAACCCTGAAATCTCGCGCCAAAAATTAATGAGTAATTTGTCACCCATGTTATTAGACTCGAACTTTATTTTCCAACAAGGAAAGCCGCGACTAACAAACCACAGTACCTTACGCGTTCCTTCTCGGAATTGTACAATGCACAATAAGTGTGTATCAGATAAATGGCTTAGGACTAAGACTGCCACATTTTTGAAACTGCAGGGGGATGTTAATCCCTTTGTTGCTTTGATTGACTCGAAAGAATTGCAACCTCCCTGGACGGGAGTGACTGAATACTGTACTGTCTACTAGTTAGCGCATTCGCGCTAATGCACTGTTAAAGTCACCTTCATGTTCGCTTTTGTTTTCTTTTTTTGATTGAGTGTAGCTTATCCTAATTATGTTGTGTTATTCTTTTCAGGTCACTGTGTATGCAATAGTCATTTTCAATGCTATTTTCTGGGTGCTTTCGGTAGGTGCACAACGCAACTGTCCAATTTGAGTACCTTGGGGTCTGTCTGGTGGTACCGGAAAGAATTGTATTTTTTGGTCACTCGGGATTCGTCTCTATTTGGAGTTGTTTGGTTTTCTGTCTTTTGTTTTACGTAATCTCTGCTCCGGTTCCTGCAGAAGTAACCGTGCCATGCAACGTTGAGTTGAATCAATTCCGCTATTCGCCACAATAAAAAATACCACCATGGTCTTTTTTTTTTCTGTCCTTCCAAAATTTAGCATAAGCATTTTTTTTCAAAAAAAAAACGCTTATGCAAAATTTTGGAGGGACAAACAAAGGTGATTATGGTATTTTTGATAGTGGCTAATTGAGTATATCTGCCGATAGTACGCGCACTCTCATTGGTCAATAGCTGTGTTTAGGTGAGAGTATGTAACACGGCTATGACATCACAATTTTGACTGGTTATGTGTTGTGAGACGCGCGCTTTGATTGGCTGGTAGGAAATATGAGCACGTATCAAGAAAATCTATTTTATTTTAAGTAAAACAACCACATTTTTCTTCAGTTGTTGAATTATTTGTGAGAAATATCTCAGAAAAGCAATAGAGGACTTTCGTGTTTACACAGCGTCAGCTAAACACTCGGGGAGTTAGGAATATTGAGTTTGCACAACAGTCTCAATAAGTTAGTAATACGCTACCAATTGAAAGAAAGTTTACAACAATAGTATAACACCTAGGATAACTCTGAAAACGAAACACTACGTGTAACAATATTACTAATATGCTATGCAAATTTAAAAGCGTAAAAGTTAGAAAGTGATAAAAACTACAGTAATTTGTCTTAAGAAACTACAACTTGATCGAAAAAGCCCTTGAAGTTCATGCATTATGTGTAAGGTCTTTTGAAATGAATTCTTGGGAACTGAATTTTTCTGCAAAGTAGTCAGTCACGCTGAGCGTTTTTTTTTTTTTTTTTTTTTTTTTTAATTCACGTTGTTGGCGCTTTTTCATTGCATCTTACAGATTTATTTTCTTATCGTGGTGTACTCGTTCTACGAAGCCCTTCGTGAGGACCCGTCTGGGGCAACCGCGGGATATGGTTCCTCGGTAAGGAATTAAAAGGGCGGTTAGTTATCGACTGTAAAGATAACTTCGCGATTTGATTTTATGCTTCATGCTCCATACAGTCTGACTGATACTGTTGGCAGGGCATTGCTGTGGGCGATCTCCCTTTCCTGGGTCAAAAATAATACCACATTTGTTTGGAATATTTTGGCCAAGCCCTGATGGGCTAGGCCGTTTATTGAAAATCAGCATGGTATAAACCCGGGAAAAATTGATTCGACTTTTTGAATCAGCCTCTGCCAAGCTTGCACAAAGGGTGAATGATCTAGAGAAAATCCCGGATGACAGAAATGCCCAAACTGCAACATGGGAAATAGCTAACTGGGCATGTCACACTCAGCATAAATCCATTTATTTTCTCTGGGCAATAAATTTCCTTCAGATTACTACGCTTGGCTTAACTAAAATACTTCACACCACATTTACAAATAAATAAATCATAAATGAATAATTAGCTGACAGCTCCCTCCCGAGGCTTTTTAGAGCCAAAGAAAGTGATGCAAAAAAAAAATAAAAAATAAATAAAATACCTCCCAACCGGTGCGACCACAGGAACACCACCCTCTGTTGGTGTGGTTGTTTTCGATCTGATCCCAGCTGTTCGAAGGGTGGATAGCGTTTTCCACATTTTGAACAACCGAGGCTTGCGGGAAAAAAAATACAGAGGAATATAGATGGATTACGACCACGCCAACAGAGGGTGGTCTGCCTGTGATGCGACCAAGCAAGGCCGAAAGCAACATCATCTATTGATTTTCCCGCACCCAGCGCAGTCAACATGTATTTTCCTCGTGCCGTGCTAAAATCAGATTCCTATTGTTTTATCGGTATCTGTTGGGATTGTGCGAGGTTATCAGTTTAGTTAAAGTTTTAGTTTTACCGCAGAAAACACAGTACTTAAATTGTACTTGAACACTTTTTCTGGAATTACAATAAGATCTTTTTTTTTTCCGTACACAGGGACAAGCTGCTAGAGGACCACCGTATAAGCCATTCGTTTAATGAAACGTGCTTATTATGAGTTTTTTTTCTCTGGTGCCTTTAAAAAGTGTTAAGTTACCATGAATTTTAGGTACAGATAAAAGCAACTAAGAAGCAAGTATTCACTGAAAGATATAACATTTGTGCGTGTTTTTGTTTTTGTTTTTTTTTGGTTCCAGTTGGGATTTGTAACATTTTGCAATAAAGTCGTACGGTGGCACCCGCATATTTTGTTCCATATTTGCGTTGGGAGATACAGCCTGCTTTTCACTGGTATCAACGCAATTACAAGGGCAAGCATAAGTAGCTTATTGTTGAGTTCTCACGGGTTCTTATTCTACTATACAGAAACAGTGAGAATTGTAGTCTCATTAAACGCTTTATTACCATGCTCCTGAATTTACAGTTGGTAACAATTTATAAACAAAATCAGATCACATGGTTACATAGGAGATTACATCATTTGACATTAATAGCATGCATTAAAACACTACACTTATGCTAAGTGAAAACGAACGTCGACATAAGCATAATCACTGTGGCATTTTGTTTAAATGCTCAGACGCAGGGAATTTGGAACGACTTCTTTAATTGGCCAGGCGTAGTAAATTTCCTTGTGCCTATGCCGTATTTCGTTTCCACACGCCATAAGGCGAATGCAAGCACCAGAACAGATTTTGATCTTTATGCTTATGTTTATTCTTGCGTCAAGGCTTTTTTTACGGCGAAATGAGAGCTGTTTCGATTGCGCTTGCGCACGTGCTTGCACCGCTAGTAAAAAGCACACCTCAATGACTGGATCCACGGAAAACAGATGTTTTGTTCCCCTTGGGGACAGTCATTATGTGCTTTTTTGCAGCCTTAAAAAAGCTGACATACTTAAAAAGACAGGAAGCTGGGGACCGCTTTGCTTGTGCCATGTTCTTTTGGAGAAGCATGGTGTTTTCTCGCTATCTTCTTGCCTCCAGAGGGGAACAAATCTGGTGGTTTTGTAAGGCCCAAATTGAAATGGCACTACAAATTATGTTGACAGTCTTGATTTATTACAGGAAACCCTGATTACTGTGATTCCGGTATTGGTATGCAAGACAGAAACAAAACAAGGAACAAATTTGTGTTTGTGGCTGGTATACCCAAACCGGAATCACGGTAACGTGATACTTTTCGTGGGAAAACCTCTTCCTAACATTAAATTCACTCGGGAAAAGGTTGACTCAAGGAATTAGGGGAGATCATATAGGCTCCCCTTGATCAGTGAAGGAGCAGTGTGGCCCAGTGGTTGGGGCGCTTGCCTTTAGATCCGGAGATCCCGGGTTCAAGACCCGCTCTGACCACTCGTTGAATTTGATACTGGTAGTCTCTAGTTCAACTTCCCAGCTGCACTGGTAAATAGCCAATTGGTTTGCCTCCGGCCAGTTGGGTTTCTTAACAGTTGTTGTTGTTGCGTTCCGTCGTTTCGTTAATTGTGTTTCATTGGCGCTGAAAAGCCCCTATGGGGAGCGGTCAATTAAGTATGTAATGTATTGTATTGTATCAGCTCCTGTCCATCCCTAAATTCGCCTCAGTAATGCGCGGGTACTGACCAGTCAGACTGGTATTTAAATAAAAGCTGCTTATGAAGCAAAATTTGCCTTTTTTCAATTCGTCTGTCAGCTCGTTTTAATGTCAAAATGTAAATTTGCCTTCGAAGGTTTGCATTCAAATGCCACTAGGTTTCCAACTTTCTCGTTGCTGAGTAGCGGCAAGCAACACTGAGCTTTTGGCATTCCCGTTGTGTAGTTTGGTCCAAACCTTGTTCCTGAGTTTCGTTGTTTTTTCCCCAAAACCACTGCTCCATAAGTCGCCATATTCTTTGTTTTTTTTTTTTTTTGGTTCTTTTTTGTTGTTGTTGTTGTTTGTTTTTTTTTTTTAAAGAGGGCTCACGTGACGCAGGCATGCGTACTATTTATTTTTTTATGCCACTGCTCATGGTAGAGAGACTTCATAGTTAGTACTCAAAGTAGGATTCCAATTCGGAATCTCGTCATTCAGAGGCGCTCGCGATGACCCCTTCACCACGACAGGCTAATATTATGTTGAACTTTGGCGCGACTGGCCTGTGCACCGGCAGCGGGAGTAAAATTTATTAACATGGCGTTCGACTGGTGTATGGTTTTCAAAGTTGTTGATCTTTTATTGCTTAGTTTTGTCTGCAAAATACTTCACATGATCTTGAAAAGTATTTAAAGTGCTCAAGCGATCTGTGGAAGGTACAGATTTTAAATTTATTTCAAAAATATTTTGCTATTTTTTGGGGGCTTTTGTTCACGATCAGTGGTTTGATGGTCTCTCGATTAACACTTACGTTGTTAACTTTATGACCTCAGTACTTATGTAATAAACAAATTACTTCATGATTGGCTCGTTTGTACGATTTTTATTACTCACTCGTTGTGAAGAATCGTTAAACTCACTTGTTCGTTTCGCTCACTCGTTTGTTTACGCGATCCTTTACAACTTGTGACTAAAAATCGTACGCACCCACCAACCATGAAGTAATCTATATTTATCAACAATATATCAGTATGGGTAATCAAACGGTGACGAGTAAAATTAGGGAATAATTTAACGCTCGTTTTGTCCAGAATCAAATAATTTCCAGAGCCCTTAGGCGAGCGAAATTATTTGATTTTGGACAAAACGCAAGTGAAATTATTCCATAATATCAGGAGTATAACATTTGATTATAGAGACTCTTGTCCTTCGGCCATCGAATTTTTATGAAAAAAATAAAAACTAAAAAAAACACTTAAAGCGGTAATAAACGTAGCGAAGCAACGCATTTTATAAAATCGGACTTGACGTTTCGTATAGACCTTATTCGTAAATGTCGGTCACATTTATAATTCTTTTGTCCAAGTGCCTCAGTCTGTCTATTTTGCGTACTCATTCACTCACAGTCTAGAATGATGAAAAAAGACGTTTCGTTCCTTTGTCATTCCGG
>NC_090878.1:15958773-15976273 GCF_036669935.1 Montipora foliosa | reverse complement strand
CATGGCCTAATTGGTTTCCGCTTTCTTGACGTAATTTTAACCTATGTAACACGCCCTCATTGAGGTTGTTTATTTGCTCTCGAACTACTAAACGAACTACAAAGCGCAAATACCGCCATGGCTGTCTTAGTACGCAGTTGTTTGTGCGGCTGTCACCTGAAGACTGGAGTTTTGCTTCGATTTGCTGATTGCCATCATTTGGCGGTCCAGAAAAAGATCCCTCAAAATGACGCCAAAAACAGCTCGAAACACAAGCAGCCCAAGCTCGGTATACGATTTATAGACTTTGTTTGGCAAAATTAACTTTGATCTTATAAATGCTAAAATAAGCTGTAAATGTAGAAATAAACTTCACATATTTGAAACCATTTGGCCAATTAGAGTGCAGAATGTAATACGTTCGCCATCATGCTATAACGGCCGTAGCCACACATCTAGCTGAACGTATGGGAAGATTATAGAAAGCCGAACATTACTTGGAATTTATCCGCCAAAAATCGCTCTGTGGTCCCGAAGTGGAGTTGATGTGATAGGAAATTTATCTGGCCTTAAGGCTGTGGTGTTTTTATGGCGATTCTGCTCGTTGCTTTGTGACGCGAGAGCGATTTGTGAGACGAGATCGCCGCGAGTCACCAGCCTTTCTTCTCTTTATGAGGGGAAATGAGAACTAACGACATCGTAAAAATTCGAAAGCCACAAACCCATCTAAAACGGGCACTGTTTGCCCTCCGATTGCACAGAATAGACGAGGACAACTCTACGTAGAAGTAAGTGAAGTTTATTTCTACATTTACAGCTTATATTAGCATTTATAAGCTCAAAGTTAACTTTCCTATACAAAGTCTATGAATCGTATACAGAGCTTAGGCTGCCTGTGCTCGGAACGACCAAATAAACATAATAAAGGACTCAGTTGACACTTTGTTTGATCTCTCATTGAATTATTTGCTTTTAAACTTTATTACCGTGCAAATCGCAACAGCTGTAACTCTCTTCTGTATATATCTTTCTGCAGATCGATAACAACACCAGCGCCTATGACCAAACTTTCCGAATTTTTAAGTCCAAATCACATAACCTTTTCATTCATAAGAGTATAATTTGATTATCTAGCGCGATTGTCAACACGACAAAGACTGCAGGAAGTGGTTAGCGGCATTTAAAAAACATGTGCTCACAAAACCTAACCTTGTTAATAAATTCTCGACGTTATATATGTGGCTCGTTAGTGCAAACAAAATTGCTTTTTATAGACTGTTCAAGAACGCTTTTTTTTTTACAGAAAACCCTCTGTTAAAGGATGGGAAAAATACCAGGGAAACAATTACAAGCAATTTTAAAACGTCAGCTGCATGTCAAGGTCAGTGATAAAGATAAAATATGCATACGAGTTGTTTTTGTGAGCACATGTTTTTAAAATGCCGCGGACCACTTCGTGCCTTATTTCCGCATTGAAAATCGAGCTAGATCATCAAATTTAAACTCTTATGAATGAAAATTTCATAATTTGGACCTAAAAATTCGGAAAGTTTGGTTAAAAAACGGTTTTGAACACGGTCAGTATAAAATGCAGGCTACAGACTGCAGATTGCATATTGGGTCTAAAATGCAGAATGGGTTTAAAATGCAGACTGCGGCCGAGGCCTATTTTGTACCAAGTCTGCATTTTAGACCCAATCTGCAGTCTGCACTTTATACTTACCGTTTGAACATCTGTTTAATTTCTGCCCACCTGAAGACCGCAGCTAATTGATTATGCGAAAACACAATTGTCATTGTTTGTCGTCATGGAAAAATGGAAAAGCCTACTTTATAACCTTTAAAATGAGATATTGTAAGCCACAATGCTATAAATATAAGTAATATAAGTCCAAAAAAAGTTAATTAGTTTCATGGGAGTTTGAGGACCCATGTTTTCAATTCTAGTGCGTTGGTGCCTCTGGTTTGACGAGCTACAGTTCAACTTCAATTGCGTACCTTAGGGCTGGAAGAAGTTGGTAAAATACTATTTAGCAATGCGTTGAGCCAAAAAGGCGTTGAAGATATTCCAGGGCAAGAAATGTGCAGGGAAATATGTTTCACGAAAATATTTCTTATATTATTTTGCAAATACTTAGGACCCCGTACTGCTTTGTCTTTTTTTAAGTCGAAGAGGCAGCTTCTTCCATGCACTTAAGCGTATCTACAATAGCTCGTATCGGATTGTAATTAAGTAATCACCCTGGCTGCGCGATTACGTAAGTTTTGCAGCTTATCATTCAGTTGTCCACTCAAGACAGTCCCTTGCACGTAGACTGTAATAATCAACATAGGGTGTAGTAATGTTAAGGCATTATGAATTTGAATCTCAGTGATTAGCTGAGATACTTCGGTAGCATGATTTAGTGACCACGAAAGCCGGTCATCAATGGTGAAACCGAGGGATTTAGCGTGATCAGCTTACCTAATCATTTCATCATCAATTTTTGCATCAGCCTCATCACATTGACTGACAAGTGCTAAAAGATTCGTAAGTTTGTCAGTTATAAGACCACGTAACACGTGTTCTGTTATCTTGCAATCGAGGCCCAATGGCAAAGGCTCTAAATTTTTCACGGTATCCAACCAAAACTGAAAATCGACTGGATGAGCTGAGGCCGAATTAACCTGTAATGAAGTCCTCTTGCTTTCAAAACGGCGCTTACCAAGTTTTCCAAAGGCTTGGGAAGTAAAGAGTTGTTTTCGCCCTATTACGTAGGAGCAGCTACTTGCTTCATTAATTTGTCTTCCTGTTTTCGTGCATCGGTAAATTTCTTAGGGTTTCGGACGTAAGAAAAATGGGCTTTGAAGAGAGTTTTCTGCATTCTGGCCGTACGAAATTGAGATAAAGCTTGCAGCCTTGGCTTGTTGGTTCGCACAGCACTAGCGAGCAAAGTCCTTTTTATTTTGTACTTATTTCTTATAACAGATCGGTGGAGGATATGAGATCTATTCAAGGTCCCACAAGGCAAGTGAACTTACAAGTTTACCCGAGAAGGACAGGGAAGATCCCGAATTACACGTGTTAAGTAAGTAGAATGGCAATCCTTAAAGTGCTTCTGTGAAAAAAAAAAAAAAAAAAAAAAAAAATGAAGGGCCAACGCTCTAGGGCCTGATGGGTTACCGCCTGATTGCAAATGCTGCAAAACCGGCAACAAAGTTATTTCTCAAACAAGTCCGAACGCACAAAAAGAGTGCGACGACCCGATCGGAGATCGAAGACGTTACGGTGCAATTATACTTACAAGTTTGCGCGAAGAGGTCTGGGAAGATCCCAAATTTCATAACCCTTTCAACGCCAAAGGCGTCCCCATTGACGAGTAAAATCGTCTGGCGTTAGACAGAATAAAATCTGTAAGTGTCAATTGGCATTTATGGCGGTGAAAGGGTTAAACTATCAAGATGGTAAGTGGGATGGCAATCCTTACTAAATCAAATTTATAGTTAATAGCGAGGAAGAATAGTTTTCGATTGCGAATGCCACAAAATCAAAAGCAAAGTCATTTCACAAACAAGCCCCATCGCGAGAAAACAGTGCGATGACCTAATCGGAGATCGAACTCGCAACGTTTCATGTAACCTCATCGTGCTCGCCGATAAGTCCAGCTTGCAGCGTCTTCGATCGAATTCCTTTTGCTTTTCATTGGTCAAGACGTTTCAAAAGCGAGAAAATTTTAGCCAACTTAAGTGCTTTCATTTTTGTTATGGCAAACAAATTTACGGAATTTTTGTTTAATAAATATTTTTTACTACGATGTCTATGTTTCCAAATTTAATCCTTGATCCCATTGGATAAAAATCGAGAGCTCAAACAAAGACCACAAAAGTGACGAAAAAGTCATCAAAAATATATCTTCGCATTAATCTACTAAATTTTTGCAATTATTTCAAGTCATCTGTCATGGAAAATGTGTACATACTTTCCAGGCATAAAATTGATAGGAACTTTGTTGATGTTTAGAGAGAAGATTGAAATCGTATCGTCAGATGTTCACGTCTCAACTTTGGTCATTTTACGACAGGAACTAGGGACGAGGGAGTTTAAGAAATGACCACGGTGGCGGCGGCAATAACACCACGAAACAATGATATCATTGGTTAAAGAGCAGAAATAATAGTGCTGCACGTGCAGCACGGATTTTAGCAAATATTTTTTGCGGTCGTCGCTAGCTTTGCATAACGACGACGTGAAATCACCAAATTTGAGGTCTTCACGACAACGTGAGCATGCAACAGAGTCTAATCATTCTTTCTCTATTTTCACTCTAAAACTGCTCGTGCCTTACTTCTCCAAATTGTAAGGCGTGAACGAGATGGAATAATTGCGAAATACTTACGATAAAAACAAAGTTGTCTTTTGAGGTAACGTTTTCGCCGACGTTGCCGTCGCCGTCGTAGATCCTAAGGTCCCTACTTCAAAATCTACGTCGGCGGGGTCGACGAAACGTCACCACAAAAGATAATTTTGCAAGCTTGGAGATAATGACCATGTTTTCACGACAGCCGTTGTCTCGCTTACTAGGGAGCTTTAGCAACGACAACGGAGACGGCGACTAGAACGTCACAAATTTGCATATTCTGTAGGCAAAAACAATATCTTTGCACGCTATGCACGTGCGTTTTTTTTTTTTTTTTTGTCCATTTCGTTGCCGTCGTCAGCAAAACGACAACGTGAAATAGCCAAATTTGAGGTTTTATGGAGGTCGTCAGCACTTCAGGATAAATTGTCACTTTCTCCCCCAAAATAAAGCTTGACTCAATCGGTTTCATTCTTGAGGGACTGCCACACCATTGTCGTGTTAAAAAGCTTGGAATAGTCTCGAAGTGATTACAATAATTGGAATTTATGTTTTGAGATGACTTTCTCTTTGCCGTTCCCGTCGTCGTTGTTAAAGCTCCCTACTATTCCTGAAAGAGGTTTGTTTGCAGAATTCGTGAAGCGACTTAAAAATGATACGTGTTTTCATGGTTAAGAACGAGGAGAGAGCATGTGATAATGCAATACACGATAATAAAAATGGCACGCCTGTTGTATTTCCGATTTGAATAACCGCAAGCGACTCCTCATTGGCCGAAAGTAATTGCCGTAATGTATCTGGTTTTGAGGCTTAAATTTAATGAGAATTCTATTGAAATTTGCCGACTCGCTTAACTTTAAGCGACTTGGGAAGGGAACTGTTTTCAAGGAATTTTCAGTTGAGCCGCTCGTGAAAACACGGCAACTACCTACCTCGTTGTTATGCAGAGTTAAACTGTGTTCTGTACGTGCAGCACGCCGGGTTTTTTTATCCTCCAAAGAACAAAGGGGGCTAATGTTGCGCATGCGCCTCATCACCCCGAAAACCCTTGAAATTCGGTCAAATTCATTCGAAACGAGGGAACATTTGAAATGGGAGATGTAGTGCTGGCATCGTTAATATTCTTCGCCTCTTTCCAAAAGGACGGAAAAAACAATGAATGCAAAGATGATGAGTCATTTCAAAGACTTGGGCATTACCAGGAGCCCATCTGGAGCGTGCAACTTCCATACAGCGTCTGTGAAACGGCGTTTTCACAAGTAGGTTTATTTTTAGACTAGCCCTTCCCGCGAATTAGGTCAAAAAACAAAGGCAGTTCCGGTTCGGTGACCCTATGACGTCAGCTTAATTTCTTGTAATTGGTCATCGGGCTCCTGTGGGAGTCTCATTAGCGGGAAATTCAATCTAAAAATAACCTTACTTGTGAAAACGCTGTTGCACGAAAATAGGTAAGTTGCACGCTCCAGGTGATGGGCTCCTGGCATTACCTTATCTTTATTATATGGCTTGTGTTTGTAGCCGATATAACGCGCGCTCTGATTGGCTAATTGTGACTGAATTGTAGGGCATTATTCTCCCGTAATACCCACGGGCCGATTACAGGCTTACAAAAACAAGGCAAAAGGTAATGAAAAAGCCATATAATAAACTACTTACTAACCGAGCTAGCTCGAGCCGTACTGGTGAATATTGGCCCTCGGTCGTTTTTGTACGGACCGAGCGCAGCGAGGTCCGTACTGCCACGACCACGGCCCCCGCGCTCGGTTAGTAAGAAGTTATTATGACCGATACTGGTTCAATACAACGGGAAATACGGCAAAGGATCACAAATCAAGCGAAGATAACGAGTCAAAAGTGTGGCGATGAACTGCAGAACTTGCAAGGAGCAGAGGATAGTTTTGCCTTCCTGGCGTTGTTTTTCCTTATTTAAGAGACTTCAACTCAGAATAGAGTGCTGTTTAATAAGAAAGTAAGTCGGATTTAAATTGAAATGTGAGTTTACATTAAAAAAATATGGATAAACTGGCGTTCAAGCGAAAACAACGGTAAGTCAGCTAAACAAGATGGAGTCGAAAAATGGTAGCCCACTGGTGAAGAACATCTCAATTCGCTATAAAGCTTCCCAACCTTGAAATTTTGAATCACATGGTCGACTTAGAGTGGGGAATTGTTCTGGAGAAGAAATAGGGCTGATTTTGAATCGTGAAGCGAACAGATTAAGCCAAGACGCAAGGCTTTACTTTACGAGTGCTCCAGATTATTTAAATTTCCTTGGCAAAAAATATTTTGATTCCCTTTTTCGAGACTTTTGTCATAGGCCGTGATACGGGAATTCCCGCTTGCTGCAGTAAGCCCAACAACCAAAGAAAAGGTTTGTGTAAAGAAATTGTCATTTAAAGTGGCAAGGTTCAACACAGCAGGTTTCGTGCGATACGGTGTTGTCTACAAAATGGCTCCAGATCTTGTTATGATATCATCTAACTCTGCCCTATTGTGTGGCAAACTTTCATGTTTGATAATTAAATCACTGAAAAAGCATTAAATTTGAAGCTTTTTTCAATTTGTATTTTGTCATATTGCCCTAAGCTGCGAAAATTTCAAGTTGATGAGATGACGCACACAAGTAATTTTAACTCGGAGAAAGAAACTCAAGTCGGCAGCTCATGTCATGCGTTCTCGTGGCCAAATCTTAGAAAATGATTCCTGATACGGGAATCGCCTTTAACAGCCGACACACAAATATCAGAAGAATAATTTGAGTTAAACAGTTTAAATTTAAAAGTGGCAAGGCGCGCCTAAGCGACCAGCAAAGTGAGTCTATTGTCCTATTGAAATCTGTCACTTCGGACCGGTTGTTTGTGCTTAACCTTAACGATGATGTTAATCCATTTACTAACTCTGTTACAAATATAATGAATATGATCATGCCAGTAAAGGTGATGGCCAATATAGATATCATACCCAAGTATCTAAAGATTGAAACTTGTTCAAGGCATTGACCAGGTTAAGTTAATAAAGTAAGTAAGTTGAAATTTACTTTCTGATGAGGACTGAAGAGCCTGAGATATTTAGTTTTCATTAAATTTAAAGTTAATTAATCTTGGTAGTTCAGGGCTAATGTGAGTTAGAAGGTCGTCTATATATAGGGAAGATGATGTGCCAACCACAGGAACAAAACACCCTTTCTTTCAACATAGGCGGCCCAAGTTCGCGTCACTAGAGAGCGTGTAATAATTAATCACTACTAGTCAGGGAAGATGACTTTTGAGTGCAAGCGGTGTTGCGTTACAGGCAGCCGTTGAGAATTTAAACGCGTTATAAGACTTTGTATGAAGCCTAAAAGACGCTCAATTTAACGTTCATTCAATAAAATGACGGATTCTCGAACAGCTCGTAACGCTATGGGGATGGGGTAAGTGTTGTTCATGAAATGACTGTACCTTATCGGGTGGAGTTAATTTGACCTCGGACCCAAGCTCCGGGACCATTCACACGATCACCAACTGTTAAATTCATCGGCTATCGTGGAATCGGAAGCAAAAAATGCTCATTTCCAGCCAAGTGCGAGGGGATTTTTGACGACGAAACATTCACCAAGGTTCGCAAATGATGGGACTTAAGCTTTGCGTGAATAAATCGCGGCTGGGATGTATTTTCGACGCGCAAGCCGCCTCTGAGCTGACTACGGTCGAAATCTTAGTGTGCAGCCCTGACTTCGTCTTAAAACAGTGAAAACACGGAATTCCCGAAACGGTAAAATAAGCACCAAAACGGACAAGAATACACCAGAGCTGAGTCAGTTTTATTCATTTTATTGAATGAACGTTAAATTGAGCGTTTATTAGTCTTTATAATCGACGGTATTTTATTTCCCATACAAAGTCTTAGAACGCGTTTAAATTCTCAACGGCTGCCTGTAACGCAACACCGCTTGCACTCAAAGGTCATCTTCCCACTAGTAATTAATTATTACACGCTCTCTGGTGACGCGAACTTGTGTTGCCTATGGTTTCAACAGCCAGTGA
Source organism: Montipora foliosa (assembly GCF_036669935.1). Taxonomy (NCBI): domain Eukaryota; kingdom Metazoa; phylum Cnidaria; class Anthozoa; order Scleractinia; family Acroporidae; genus Montipora; species Montipora foliosa. Next base: position 15,967,932 of record NC_090878.1, on the reverse strand, counting down.
GCCTCTGGTTGGCACATTAATGACAATAGGTAAACAATGTCTTCCCTTCAGTGTTTTGGCATGCTGCGTTGTAGAGGTTTCCCCTACACATAATGTATAATTTCAACAAATTGCTATTAACAGGGTGTCAAGTGGGTAAAATGGTGAGAAAATGAGAAAATCGGGTTTTTTATTACCTAAAAGTAAGAACAAACTTGCAGCATTTGCACGTGAATAGGAAAAGTAATGAAAATGCCTAACTGAAGTCATCATTGAGAGGTTCAAAACTATTGTTTTTAAATCAACATGAAGTACAAGCTTACTACATTTTTCTCCAGCCATGAGCACAAAAAATGAATAATTTTTTTCCTGAAAAACAATCGAATTTAAAAGGCTCAGAAAAATAGGAAATAAAAATAGCTTGCACATTTATGAACTACCTACAGGTTACTGCAGTACCCTTATTATCTACCCTCCGATTTCAATCCATGGCGGCTTAGTAAATCCTCCACACACTTTGCTTATAATAAATTGTAACTAGTAGTTGAAATGTAGGAACTGGTAAAGAAGATGACGTTAATAACGCCTGCATTTCTTATAAGGTTTCTGTGGACAAGAAGGAAGGTAAAATACATTAATTTTCTAAAGGACATTTAATAGGCTACGCTAGCTTACGTTGGCTTGGGATTATATACAAAACGAAAGGAATAGCGAATCTTATCTTAGAAGACTTGACAACACGGCCTCGGCTGAACAACCACCTCAATCGATCTATGACAACATTCAGAAACATTTCAACTCGGAAATCTGCCCAAATCAATTGTGAATGAAGCCATGGACGAAAAATCGATCGCGCGAAAGTGAAAGACTTAAAAGAAATCAGCTGCTACCACTGAAATACCGCTATTCCGAAAGAAGAAAAGGTGTACACGTCGCTGCTGCAATAAAAATCCCTGGAGCAAGTAATCGAGCAAGACATCTTTGGTCGCCATTTTGTTTGTTGTTTCGCGCACGCGCGTGTGAAAAAAACCTGGGTACAAGCAAAACCATCAACCAATCAAACAAAAGTCTCCTTTGTTCCGATAAAGTGATTTGAAACGCACGTGCAGGGCGTGCAGACGCATTGTTTTTCCTCATTAAGCCTCTCGTCAACTAGCTTCCTGTTGCAAACTAGTAGCTAGTGTTTTGCCCTTCTCTTTCTACTGTCTCTGAGAAAGAATCGACAGTCAAGCTTTTTCTTTAAATCTCAACTGTTTTCTTTTCTTTTTAGCTATTATCAACCTGATCAAAACTGATGGAGTTTTCAATATCATTGTGGTTTTGACAAGCTTATTACTACTTGGAGCCTTCAAATCGGTAAGCGCCTTTTAACTTACCCCTTACGCTAAAATTTCTTGAATTAACAGCGATCAAGCAATTTTTTCAATCATTTTTTGTATGCAAGACTGTTTCCCAAGATCAGACAAAACGTGAGATCCTGGTTATATACATTTTTGTTAATGTCATTACCCTGGTCTGGTAATTACTGTAGCATAGCAAATTAGTATTTATTCATGTTTCAAATATTTTTACATTACAGTTTAATGATAATTGGCATTTCAGTTCTTCGATTTTTTTTTAATTTCTTATGATTATGTAATGTATTTTGATAATGTATTGGTTAATCTTTGCGACTAGCCATTTGCATATCATTCTTCTTGTTCTTCTTGTTCTCGTTGTTCTCCCTGTTCTTCTTGTTCTTCTTGTTTTTGTTTTTGTTCTTGTTCTTGTTCTTGTAATTCAAGGTTGAATTTTAGTAGTAAGCCAGAGGCTTTACACTGGAGTCGAAAATCCAATAGCATTCCTACAATCTCAATTACGTACATGTACACCGATTTTCATGTTGTTGGATAAATACATCTCTATTCCACTCCACAGAAAAATCGCTTCTTGGTCCTTCCATATCTTGTCTGGCATGTGGTTCTCTTCGGTTACTACGTGGGAGTGACGATTTTCTTTATAATTGTCAGGAATTTGGTATGTATTTTAGGTTCTGGGCTAAATAATGTTGAATATTACCATATTAACATCGGATTCGACAATAAGAGATATTTTCAAGCATAGTGCGCGATTTATTCTTAGACCCGAAATTTGTTAACGTTCCGAACCATGAAGGCCGCGAATAACAAAATCTCAAGACCTTCGGTGTATTCTCAGAATTACACAATTTACAATCAATGTGCACTAGAATTTCCACATCAATTGCATGAAGGTGGTTGGCAACGTTTATGGAAATGGCTCATTACTAAGGCTGTGACATTTTCGAAACTGCAAGAGGACGTTATTCCATGTATTGAAGGAACGTATTGCAACCCCCGTGGACGGGAATAACTGAATGCTGTACTGTTTACTACTTAGCGCATTCGCGCTATATAGTGCGCTGTTGAAGATTTCTTCAGCTTGCCTTTTTTTTTTTGTTTTTGTTGATTGCATGTTGCTTATCCTAATTATGCAGGAACCCATGACCCGGAGCCTACAACTCTACTGTGTTCGTGTCACGGCGTTTTCACAGACCGATTTATTTTTAGATTGAATTTCCCGCTAACGAGACTCCCACAGGAGCCCGATGACCAATTACAAGAAATTAAGCTGACGTCATAGGGTCACCAAACTGGAAATGCCTTTGTTTTTTCCGGAAAAGATAGTCTAAAAATAGATCAGTCTGTAAAAATGCCGTTACATAGGCCCAGTATGGGAGCTGTAGGCTCCGGGTCATGGGTTCCTGAATTATGTTGTTGTCTTGTTTCTTTCAGGTTGCAATAGTTATTTCCAATGCTATCTACTGGGTTTTTTCGGTAAGTTCACAACTCAACTGTTGAATTTGTTTATTTATCTATTTATTTATTTCATCACAAAAGTGCCAGCGAGTCCAGGTTTGAAAGGAAAAAGGGCAACTTTTTCAAGATGCAAACCGTCTTCATCTGTTTCATTATTTGATGAAGGCAACTTTAACAAATAGCTTGGATGTACAACTATTTTTCACAGGAACTGCAAAAGTCAGGAACTGTTCTTTTTTCTGCAATGTATACGTAATCAGTCATCCTGTGCGATGATTTTTTCTTTTTTTCTTTTTTGCTTTCAATTCTCATTGGTTTTTCATTACCTGTTACAGGTTTATTTTCTTATCGTGGTGTACTCGTTCCACGAAGCCCTTCGTGAGGACCCGTCTGGTGCGACCGCGGGATATGGTCCCGAAAATCCCCCGGTAAGGAATGCAAAGGGCGGTTGGCAATCAAGTGTAAAAATAACTTTGCGATTGAATTTAAATTTCTACGCTTGGCTTGACTAAGATACTTCACTTCACATTTATAAATAAATATATAAATCATAAATGATTAATTATCTGACAGCTCCCTCCCGAGGCTTTTTGGGGCCAAAGAAAGTGATGCAATAAACACGACAAAATTCTAGGAATCCCAACATTAGCGAGGAAGACCAACCATCCCAATAGCAGGACTTGATTTCAATTCTTGTACACTGGTCACGCAGCTACACGGCCTCCCAACCGATGCGACTACAGGCGGACCACCCTCTGTTGATGTGGTTGATATCGATCTGGCGACAAAGGGTGGAAAGCGCCATCCACTGGATAAATCACTATCGATTGGATACCTCAATTGGCTTTGCTAGCGTTTATTCGCTCGATAGTGATTTATCCGCTGGATAGCGTTCTCCACCTTTCGAACAACCAAGGCCTGCGGGTAAGAAATACAGAGGAATTAACGTATAGATCAAAACAACCACGCCAACAGAGTGTGGTCTGCCTGTAATGCGACCAAGTCCGAAAGCAACATCATTTGTAACCTATTTGCATTCCTTTTTTTTTTCCCCGCTCAGCGCATGTAGCAGGTGTTTTCCTCGTGCCGTGCTACGATAAGATTCCTATTGTTTCATCGGTATCTGTTTTGATTGTGCGAAGTAATCAATTGAGTTTAAGTTCTAGTTTTACCGCTCAAAGTGCAAATCATTTTGGCATTTTTGCAGAGAAACATAATTCTAGTACTTAAAATTTACTAAAAACAATGTTTGGAATTACAAGGAAATCTCTTTTTTTCATACACAGGGGCAAGCTGCCAGCGCACCTACTCCTCCTGCTGTACCGTATTAGCCATTCGCTTAAGCGTGCTTATTATGAGTTCTTTTTCTTCTGATGCCTTTTACAAGTGTCAAGTTACCGTGAATTTTAGGTACAGATAAAAGCAACTAAAAAGCGTGTATTCACTGAAACATCTGTGGTATTTAATTTTTTTTGTTTTTTTTTTTGTTTTTGTTTTTTTTTTGTTGTTTTTAGTTGGGATTTGTAACATTTTGCAATAAAGTTGTAAAGTCGTAAGGTGGCACCCTTACATAATTTGTTTGATATTTGAGTTGGGGATACAGCCTGCTTCGCACTAATGACGCAATCACAAGGGAAAGCATAAGTAGCTTATTTCCAGTTAAAACGAACGTCGACATAAGCTTAAACATTATGGCATTTTGTTTAAATGCTCAGACGCAGGGAATTTGGAACGAGTGCTTTAATTGGCCAGGCGTAGAAAACTCCCTTGTGCCTATACCGTATTTCGTTTCCACACGCCAAAAGGCTAACGCAAGCACATACAACAACAGATTTTGATCTTTATGCTTATGTTCATTCTTGCGTCGAGGCTCTTCTCATCGCGAAATCAGAGATGTTACGCTTGCGCATGCGCACCTGCTTGGCAGGGTCCCATGGAAAACAAAAATCTTTGTTCCCCTTGGGGACAGTCATTAAGTGCTTGCTGCAACCTTAAAAAAAAGCTGACATACTTGAAAAGAAAAGAAGCTGAAGACCGCTTTGCTCTTGCCAGGTTCCTTTGGAGAAGCATGGTATATTCAAATTGTGTTGTTTTTCGGGGGAACAACCTGTTCCTAATGTTAAATTTACTAGGGAAAGGGTTGACTCGAGGAACTAGTGGAGACCATAGATTCTCCCCTTGATGAGCTCCTGTCGATCCCTAATTTCACCTTTTGACGTCAGAATATAAATTTCTGGCGAATTCCACTGAAGGTTAAGATTTCATAGCAAAAAAATGCAGCACGTTTTCGAAGCGGCGTTCTAAAACACAGGTCAGGGCAGGTCTGGTAAATAGGAAGAACAATTTTTTTGCTATGGAAAAAGCGTGAATTATGAATGAAATGATCGTAGGTTAACTTAGAATAGCGGACTAGTAATTCAATTTGCCTTCGAAGGTTGCATTCAAATGCCACTATCTTTTTCCACACAGTACTTTCCAAATATGGCCGCGCGAAGTCAGCCATCACAAAAAAATGATTGTTTTTTTTTTTTCTCCGCAAAAAGTATTTTCAGTTAGGGGGAAAGAAATACATCATTTTAAAGCTACGAAAATAAGCTTTCCAAAAACATATAACTTCTTTACATAGAACTCTAACATTTTATAAAAAAGAAAGTTGAAAGAAAAAAACTTAACAAAAAAATAGCATTAAAATCAGTTTTCCCCACAAATTTGGTCATTTCAACGTCAATTACGAATTTTCAAGTGACCAACAAAAATGTTCCCCATTTTATCAGCTTTCTTGGACCAAAATTTGACAAAAAACTGATGAGGCACGAATATTTTTGGATTTTTAGGAGGAATCGGATTAGCGATCAATGCGTAATATGATAATGCAATAAAAGTGTCAAATTTGCGACCCGTTGCTAACGGCAACGGAAGCGATCACGTTACGAATAATTGACCTCTGTTGGTCAAAAATCACCCAAATCACCGATTTTTCTACGGAACATTCATCCCAGAGGATAAAACAATTCGCTGGACAAGTAATAAAGGTAAATATGTAAGATTTGGAGGAAAAAAAAAGCGAATATTTTGAGCGAAAAACACAATCCTGTGTAATGACAACCGTCGTGGCGAGTTTACGGCTGCGAAAATAATCTTACCTTTTCAGAGATTTCAAGGCTTGAAATTGCAGCAAATGAACCAAGATCATTTTCTTTATCCTTTCCGATGCCGACAGTGTTATTTTTTGCCTGAAAAACTTTAGTAAAAGCGCTCCGCGATCGGTTGATTCTCGCCTTTGCATGGCGTCGCATGCCTACAAAAAAAATTGCCTGGATTAGAATGGCCGTCATGTAGGCGTCATGAAAGCTGGAAAGAGATTTTCAGGGAAACTGGGTAAACACGCCAAATTTCACAGCGAAAATCGCGGCATTCAACGCGTCCTACCAAAAATGATTCCCATTTCGTATCTGATTGAGGCCCCCCTGTGTAAAAAGAGCTAGGTTTCTAACTGTCTCACTGCAGAGTCGCGGCAAACTTCACTGAGCTTTTCGTATTCCCTTTGTGTAGTTTGGTGTAAGCCTTGACCCTGAGTTTCATCGTCTTTTTCCCCATAACCACTGCTCCATTAGTCGCCATATTGCTTTTTATATCCCTTTTGTTCTTTTTTAAGAGGGCTCACGTGACATCTTCGAAATATGGAAATAGTCATGGCGTAAGCCTGGAGTATACGTGCATTTTTCCGTGGGCTGCCAGCGGTGAGGCAGCTACGGTCACAATTGGGGCCCATTCCTTAGCGGGAGAAATAGTTGTGGGTTTTTTTTTTTGTTTTTTTTGTTTTTTTAAAGAATTATGTGCGTGCACGCAACGCAATATCCGGTTTAGCGCATGTTTTGGTAACAGAACTTACTGGGCTAATTGCATGATTTTATTATTATCCCGGTATGGTTGCGAAAAAGCATTAAAGATTTTCAAATACCAACTGAGAAATTTGTAAAGCATGTGCTTACGGCTCTTGATTCGAATTATTTAATGCCCTTAACAACAGCTTTAAATATGAACAAAATTAATTAATTTACCCTCGCACTTTCCCCTATGGTTCGGTCACCATGGCTTCGTAGGTGGGGCGTTTTTATTTCGTTTCTATAGAAGAAACGAAACTTATCTATTTTGACTTCAAGGTAAACCATTTACACAGTGAGGTTGAGTGGCCTATCAAAACGGATTTTGCAACTGAACATCCGGCACGAGATGAAAAACAAACTTGTGAACGCGTGAACCTGAGGTATTGGAAATAATAATACTGACAAGCACAAAAAGCGAATTAAGGAAATGGATATACATACGAAGTTTTGACTATCTGAATGATTTTGGGTTAGATTATAGTGGTAAATTGTTTAAAATCCAAAGTTTGCTCCTTTCATGTTCATTATTAATGTAAACAATCTTCGCACTAGTAAGTGGGATAATCAGGAAGGTAGTAATATCACTGATGTAACACATGTAAAATGAAATACAGCAAACGAAATAAAAAAGGTTATGCAGCTGTATTTTAAGATAAATTTGGTATTTGTAGATTTAATGCTTCCACGTATTGCAGAAATGAAAAAAAGTAGCTCTCCTTCTCTTTGATGGTTAATGAATACAATGGGCATCTGACAATCACAGTGACTACACTGGTCGATCAAAGCAGTTCGAAAAACAAAGGTCGAGCGGTTTCCTTTGTCATCCATAGAGGCAGATCCCGGCGATATCTAAGGTAAGTTTCCTTCATCTATTTCAGTTCATTTTCAAGCTGTTACAATGTAAGATATGTGCAATAGCATGAAATTTCCGTTCATTTCACTGAAATGGCTGTATTCGTTGGAGAGAGCTTTCGTCATAATACTGTATCCCGATCCAGGAAGAAAGTTACTGCGTCACAGCAAAATGGCATAACAAAAAACTCTTGCGGCACTTTTAAGAGGTACTTCACACGATCAAACTGCCAAACTAATCAATTTAACCAAAATTGTATCAAACTCAAAACAGGTGGATGGAATGGAATGTTTACCGCTGTAATATATAGAGAGGATGCAATTGAAAACAAAACACGATACGTGCTTCTCGGCATGGTACTCACAACACGTAGAAGAACAAAGTACAGGTTTCTACTCCGACTTTGGACTTTAAACTTTTATGAAACATTATTATTATTCGTGGCTAGTCTGACACGGCGTTTCGTCTCGGCCAAGAAACTCTTCAGAGACCTTTAGAATTCAAAGGCAAACTCGTAGAGCATCGCGCCCAAAGTCCCGTTCGCAAATTCTACATGTTGACAGTCTGGCCCTCTACATTTCACAAGTATTTGACAATAGTTTTGCTTTTGTATAAATTTATCTCGAGATTACATCTGTCAACATGTAGAATTTGCGAACAGGTCTTTGGGCGCGATGCTCAACGAGTAGTCAAGAGTAGTCATCTCCCGTGGAAAAACAAATGTTCAGTGTTATGTGGCACCTTCCTTAAAGGCCACTACGACATGAATCATACAGAGTTCCCCATATCTGGTGGAGTTAGACGCTTTAAGGTCATGTGCTTCTGCTCATAGCCAATGGGCACTCACTTCTCAAATTCCTTATTGTTTAAAAAAGGGGCCCGGAATCTCTTCCTCCCTCCCAGCACCCACCCCCCCCCCCCCCCCCACCCTCCTCCTCCTCCGAAATCTCTTGTTACTGCAGTCAGCTTGATCATCGAAGCTTAAATCTCCTGGTTTGTCTAAAGTAAACGTTTGCTCAATAAGAGAGTGCAATTCCCGGTGAATTAGGTCGGCACACGAACATGGCCGCCATTTCTTCGTTTGGGAACACCGACATGACGGCTGTGACGTCATTTGAAACCTAATTATTGGCTTAAAATGGAAATATAATCGTGTTGCACGTGCAGGTGTGGCACACATTTTAGTACATTTCTTTGTCGTACTCCGCAAAACAACAACACGAGACACCAGTTCCTTTAGAGCGACTTTCGTTTGACCTTGAAAAATAAACGTAAAAACAGAACGTAACAAAAATGCAAAACATTTAATTGGCTTATCGAACAAAAACAAACGAACGCGAATTTTCATTGGCTTAGCGAACGCAGATGCAAACAACGTCATCTCTCCATGGAACTTTCTGGAAAGTTTCGCTTTCACGTCATTTGAAATGCAGTAATGTAATTGGGCAATCGAACTGTTTACTGCCCATATTTGGAGTTGCCTTGACGGGAATAAGGATTGTTTTAATCTTGCCAAACATTGGCCCGTGAAACAAATTGCGAACACTTCTTCAAGGTCATACGAAAGTCGCTCTATCGCTGTTGTGTATTTGTGAGCTGACGTTTCGATGACGGGCTAACGCCA
>NC_090878.1:15946273-15953773 GCF_036669935.1 Montipora foliosa | reverse complement strand
ACGTCCACAAATGTCGCATCATTTTTGTCCAGGCGATACTCTTCTTTCGCCTTGTTAAAAAGCGGGCCAGCGGGATCTAAACCTAGTATTATGGATTGTGAGCGATGAGAATAGTAATAAAGCATAGGTAGCAAGTTTTCGTAGGGAGTAAAACGAAATCGAATGGCAAAAGGCATAAAACCCATCCATTTTTACTATTAAGACTGAATTTCGACTTCCATTCCAACAAAAAGCAAACGCCGATTAAAGCGAAGGAAATGACAGATATGTTTGTATAAGCACGTGGAAAAAAAAATGAAATTCCTTATTTATTTCCTGCTCGCTCTTAATCATAAGCAGGCTACGATAGTGCAACATAAACGTAAATTCTTCTTGTTTTATAAGAACCTTCTCATATTAACGTTTATGGTGAAATCAAAACAGAATTTTAAGAACATACCCACGGCAGGCAAAGAGTCAATATTTTATTTTATTTATTTATTTATTTATTTATTTATTTGTTTATTGTTTTGTTTTTGTGCGTAGTTTAAATAAAGGGGAAAATGTAAGGGCCTGTTCACATGGGAACCCCGGGTAGGTGAGGTACCCCGCCTACCCGTAGTAAAAATGAGCGAGTCTTCACATGCAATGTTTATAGCCCCGGTGCGCTAGGGTGAGGTTTCCAAGCGCTTTGGCGAGGCGGGTTACCCAGCCCGGCTAACCGGGCAACCCGACTCGATGCGGTACCCCACCGCCTCGATGAGGTACCTCACCTCTTATGTGAGAACAATCAAGGAAAAAAAAAGGAGAAATTGTATGGAGAGATTAGTTACCCCACCGCGGCAGGGTATCTCACCTACCTGGGGTCCCCCACCTCCCTGTATAGTTCCCAGGACAATTAACCCAATTCATTAGGGACTTTTTTTAACGTTAACCACGTAATTTTCTTATTGTTGATGCACTGAGGAACAACTTAGTTTATAGTAAAATGAAATGAACGAAACTTAGTATGCTAAAAAAACTTTAAGAACATATTAAGAACGTTCAGCTTTAGCTCCAAAATTCGACGTTTTTACAAAATAAAAAGTGTTATTTCTCATACCAGTTATTCGACCAATTGTAAAACCATGCTCTTTCAAATAGCTCCCAGCATTTCCAGCAGCATGCGCCCCAAGGCTAAAGCCCACGATGTAGAAATGATCTTCTAAAGACCGGGAAGAACCGTCCTTACGGGAAGTCAGGAACATCGTAAGAACAGCAATCTGTCTACCAATTAGCCGAGTGTTTTCTGCCGCTTGACGGTACTTTGGAAATGCACCCTTAGACCAGTCAACCAAAATCACGTTGCAGTTTACCGCATCCAGTAACACATTCTTCATCATCCTCATCCACGGAGTGTCAACACTCTCTGAGAAAAGAGATGACAAGTAATCATGCCCCCTGTTTTGAAGATACAGAGGTAAAAAAGAAAAAAATGTATTTCAAAGTTATTAAATTGACTAATTAAAATTGTTTTTTTGTAAGGATAAGTATTATTTCGGTCGGTTCCTACGACCGTGTTTCTCTATGGAGCAGTGGGTCAGGTTTTTTTTTTTAATTCTCGAAACTTTTCGGGCTTCTTTCAATTCATCTGTATCCCAAAAATGGACACTTATGTCCAGAAATGCACCTAATTAGACGCACGCCCAATTTTGACATCCGACACGAAGTGTCCCTTTAAGTCTAAGCATTTGCTACCTATTTTCAACAACAAAGTAAGGATAAACGTTAGCATTATTTTAAGCTTAGGGTAAATGCAGCAGTTAATCTTTACTTAAAGAACAGCATTTGGGGGACACTTTGTGGCATTTTTTGTCCGTATTCCGTGACATGACTGATGTTGAAGTTGGGGAAAAGAGGAACGGGACACTTCGTGACACTTATTGAAATCCGCGTGCATCTAATTATGTGCATTTCTGGACATATCAAATGGAGAGATTTTGCGTCACCAAACCTCACAACCGTTTTTCTCTTTGTTATTTTGAAAATAACAAAACCCTGTTAAAAGACCACTTTATCAAAACAACAGGATGGTCTTTTTCGTAAAATACCGTAATTCTCTTTCTTTGCCCTCCAAAATATTGCATAAGCGTTTTCCAGTTTCTCTTGGGACTTACAAGAGTATTATGGTATTTGTGAAACTGGCCTTTTCACGATTTTCGAAATACAGGCCCTTGGGACTATTCTTAAAATTCTCTCCTCATTTGGAACTTCTGGCAAAACCCACAAAAATCTCTTCGAATGAAAAGCCTTACTTTTAGTGTAAGAGGTTTGTTGGAAAATAGGCTATTTTCGATATATTAAAATTCAGCTTGATAGCGAGTCAGTGAGGACAAAGACAAAGGAAAGTGGATGGTATGTAAATAATTTTCACATTAATTCCCACGTGTTTCTATTGTCTTTGTCCTCACTGCCTCACTTTCAAGCTGAATATTTAATATATCGAAAATGGCTTATTTGAGATAATTTTCGGGAATCAAGCAAGCAGAAAACAAGGGGTCGTGGCAAAAGAAGTAAGTTTCGGGAAACATCTTCCTTTAAACAACCAAAGACGTTGTGATAACTATTATATGCAATAACCATGTTTATTGTATGGCAAACAATTCACAGCCTAAATGGGGCATTCTCATTGGCTGGTTTTCAGTTGGGATTTTACAGTTCGGACCATCACCATGGAAACGGTGATATTCCGTATTTTTCTCTCTCTCCCGGGAAATTCAACTTTGGCGAAACTCAAAAACGTTTTTAAAAAGCAGAATTTTTTTTTTTATCTCAACAGTACAATTGTAGCAAGCGGAATTTAGCTTTATATGTGAAAGGTTGCTGATGGAAGATGAAGAATAAGAAGAATATTCACCAAGCAGAAAAGTGTCCGATCGCTCAAAGAAACGATGCCATATAATAAACAACTTAATAACCTCAATTCAATTTCTCTGGACCGTCCTGTGGAATATTGGCTCTCGGTCGTTTTTGTACGGATCTCCCTTTGCGCTCAGTCCGTACAGCCACGACCTCGGGTCAATTTTACGTACTTATTGACTGAGTGGGAGGGCCGGACGGGAAAATATTTGGCCCGAGATCATGGCGTACGTCCGTGCGCCATGACCGAGGGTCAAATATGCTGTTTGCGTTAATATGCTGTTTGCATTTGCTTTTCTGACTGTAAATTACTTGGATGTTTAAAAGCGACGAAATCCCCTAAAAAACGTATCGCACGGAGCTAGTAGGAACGTACGGCATTTTCCAGCCCTGGGGCTCGTTTCTCAAAAGTCCCGAAAAAGTCCCATTTTCGGGTTTCACAATCCCTTTGTAACTCAAGAACGGAGAGCATTTGAGTTGTAAAACTTCTCAGTCATTTTTGTTTTTGTTACCTTGAAAGATCGGCTCTCCAAAACAAGCGGCTCTCCAAAACAAGCGGTTGGCAGTTCCACAAATGGCTTTTCGGGCCCGAAAAGTTTTCCGGACTTTCGAAAAACGGGCCCCTGCTCGCGCTAATGCGTACGGCGGCCCTTATACGGGGATTTTCCCAATAGTTTTGCAATGAAAGCGCGCGCGGGGCCGTACGGGCCATTTAACAAATAGACCCGTAGCCCGTGAGGGCTACGGGTCAATAGCCCATGAGGCGAAGCCGAATGGGCTATTGACCCGTGGCCCTTGAGGGCGAGGGGTCTAATTGTTTTAGTATCACCCAACTAGTCGGGTAGAAAAAGCTATAAAAAAGTTAGCAAATGCAAGTTAAAGAAATATGTATTTGGGAATTAAACGAAAGAAAGCGTCACGCTTTTCGCTACTCGAGGACTATTAATAATAGTCCTCTAGTAACGTAGCCGATGAAAATGCAGGATTTGCATTAGTGCACTAGTTGGGTGATACTAAATGATAATACCCACTACGGCCCTCGCGCTCTGTAAGTAAGAAGTTATTATAGACGAAAATTAAAGAGGCCTTGGCTGAATATATATCTCTTTCCACCGACAGATCTTGGACTCAACAAAGCGAAAGCAGAGAGCTCGTCGTTCACTTGGCATTATGTTGTTTCGATGTGTGCATGCATGTTACAAATGTTATTTGATAAAATGCCGAGTTGTGTGATAAGCAATGTTCTTTCTGATTAATCAATTTCGTCTTCAGCACAGTGCCTTGAGACAAGGAAACCCGCTCTCTCCCTCTTTGTTGCAAAGGCATTTTTCTTGGTTCTAGGTATATATTTCTTCAGGGATAAAAGACATCGTTATGACGGCATCATAATGGGATTTTATTGCAAGGCATTGCTTAGATAATGGTTTGCAAGCCAAGGCGGCAGGCTCCAAGCCTATCTTATTTCCAGCGAATCAGAACTCAGGGCATTCTGGACGACATAGTTCTTAAAGACGCTCGCGCCCAAAATGTTCTCACGTACAGATTTTTTTTAAACTTACCGCGCAAAAAGTTAATGATCTACTTTTGCCAAAAAGGCACTTAAAACTTACCTTTTTCGTCGCCACCTCCTTGATGACCAATGATACCTTTGTAGCTTAAGTGTTTTAATTTTTCATTAGTGTGGTTATTACTAATTTGCTATTGTTATTATTGTTATTATTTATTGTAAGCGCATTGAGATTTTTTAAATGCACACCAAGAACGTTTCTATTATTATTATTATGCAGTATGTAGTACGTAAGTATGCTTACAAATATAAGTAGGAAAAGGCACTATTGTGTAACAATCCCTACTGTTAAACCTATTTACAAACCAATTGGTAATAACTAACGAACCAACATTTGAGAAAGGAACAAGAGTTTATATTCCTTAATAACTCGTCGAAACCTTGAATGACCTTGCTATGTTTAGGGTGTACGATAAAACTGCCTTCTGCATATTAAACAAAACCTGGTTCCCTCTATCCAAACCTAAAAACTTCCTAACTTTCTCCGCCGTCTCCATAGAGTAGCCTCCTAGTACATCAACTATCACATTAAACTGTGTGATAGTGTGGCCGGGGAACTGTTGGCGCATCTCCCATCTCAACGGCGCATACTTGTCAGTTTTCTCCTGTTCCTTCTGTTCTCTGTTGGAAACCCAAGGGCAGCTCATCTCAATAAGGATCACCTTCTTCTCCTTTCTGTCCACAATTCTCGCATCAATTCTGTTAGCCCTGACTTCCGTATTTTCAGCAAATACTGGGACATCCCAGTACGCGCACGCTCGGTCATTCTTGTACTCGGGTTTAGGTGAGACTGGAGAGTACCAAGGGGGGATACACTGGATAAGATCTAAGTTTTTCAGGAACTCGAAGAAAAGGATTTTCAAGGCTGCATTGTGTCTCTGCATGTACTTAGTCTGTGCCAAGGTACCACATCCGCTAATCACGTGGGCCATAGATTCAGGCCCTTTTCCACACATACGACACGTGGTATCCGAGGTGGTCAGCGTCTTCGTCTTGCTCTGGTGGTACAGCTTAGTGGGGAGTAATTGCTGGTATAACTCATAGATTCCAGCAACAGTATGCACAGGTGCAGACTTCCACTTACTAAGCCAAGTGAAGCAGTCAATAACTTTGTTATCATCCCATCTTTCTCCGAACAGCTTTCCTTGCCACCTCTGCTCTCTTACTTCCCTCATGCTTCTCTCTTCTTCTCTCGCTCGTAATGTTCTCCCTACTCCTTTAACATGTGATTCCTCACCTGAGTCAGTTTGCAACACTTTGGGATCTGGGTATGCAAGGTCCAGAGTAATGTCCATTTCCAAAGCAAATTTCTTGGCATCCTTTACGAGTGATCTTCTTCCTGCTCGTTCGCACTTCTCTTCAAACTCGCGCACTAAACTCATCGTTCGATCTTCGTTTGCGTACAGCTTCATTGTGGTCTTGACTTTGGTCTGCTTATACAGGCTCTCAAATGACTTCAGTCCCCGGCCTCCACACTTCCTTGGTAGGTATAGCAATTCGGTTGAACCGAGTGGATGGTAGCCTCCATTCTCTTTGATGATCTTGCGAGCTTCGCGATCGAGTTGTTGTAGATCTGCGAGCGGCCATGTTAGTGTCCACATAGGGTAGGTGACAACTGGTAGTGCGTATTGATTAGATGCTAAGACTTTGTGGAAGTCCGATAGGGGGCTCGACCATATAATTGACAGTCTCTGCAAGCAAACCTTTGAAGCTCCGCACAGAACAGAGCTGTCCTCTTGCTTAGAATTTTCTAAAACACCCAAAAACTTGTAAGTTTCTCCCTTCTTCAGTTTATTATTATTATTATTATTATTATTATTATTATTATTATTATTATTATTATTATTATTATTATTATTAAAGGCAAAAAAAATGGGGGGTCACCGTGCTCGTTTTCGAGATCATGAGGTGCACTTTTAGAAGCTTGCGTAAGGTACATATTTAAGTTGCTCGTGTATTTGTCTTGCCCCGCCTCGACTAGCTTCTCAGCTATTTGCGGGGCAAACTACCCCAACTTGTATTCAAAGATAAAAAAAGAAATAAAGTTGTAAAGTTGCATCTATATCCTTAGAAGCAACAATTCAGCAAGTTGTAAAGTTGTAAGACGATTTTAGCTTACAACTGCCAGCAATAAAAAAGCTACATTAGTGAGATTTAGATCGGGTAAACGTACTCAATTCAACATAACTAATATAACTAAATTAACCTTTGCAGCTGATGTCTTTTTCTGAGGCGAAATAGACCTTGAAAAGCGTCTAAGAAAGAAAACTTCGGTCGCACGAAAGCATAAAAGGCGAAATATTCGTAACTTCTCACGCACATATTTATTTATTTATTTTATTATTTTTTTTTTTGTTAAAATGGACAAAATCAGAAAAGGAAGTGATTTACGGAAAGAAAAATAGGGGTCACCGAGCGTTCAAGAGAGTAAAATCGCTCCGAAGATCTCAAAGCGATGGTATATTCGCACCGTCACGTCATTGAGTGACTGATTTCCGAGAAGACCTGGGTCCACAGCTATCCCATGATATCACACGCTTTCACGTTACTGCTTCGCGCCTTTAGCATCGTGTTTACCTTCATGGTCTGCGATGCATGACGTATGCGTGACATGCGCAAAAAAATGCGCAGTAGTAATGGGCGCGAACGTCCTTAAGCGCGTTTTTTAATGCACTCGCTTGGTTGGCTCGTTGGCAACGATGCCGGCAGATCTTGAAAATAAAGTTCGTCACCTTTGGTGGCCAAATTTCTCCAACTTAATTCGACTCTATGTTTACCTACTCAGCAAACGAGTGCGCCGCCACGCAGAGCTCTTGGTCACGCAAAGTTTTCAGCGTCCTTCTTATCGTAAAAATGTCTTGATATAAAAAAGTTGCTTCAAGAGAGTAAGAGAGAATTAAAGGGAATCTCTAATAAAATAACAAAATGACTTTAAACCACAGAACATAATGTTGAACATTAAAATTGTTCAAACTTTTTCCAATGAAAGCGTTTGTATCCGAAGAAAATGAATTTTTAAAAAAATGCTTTGGATTTCAAATTTCCCGGGCGCCGCC
>NC_090878.1:15936273-15941273 GCF_036669935.1 Montipora foliosa | reverse complement strand
TCGTTCCCGGCAAATCACTCCGTACTTGCATGGTGGAGAAATAACTCCTTGTGCTGCAGACTTCGAATTCGATTTTTTACTGGTGGCCAGTCTTCCCGCATGGTGGGGGAGATCACCAGATGCCAAGGACCGTTTTTGTACTAGAGACGCACTGAATCAGTCCAGACGAATTATGCGTCTCTCATGTTACTCGTCTAGTGTAAAGACGGGACGAGCAAAAATAAGACGCATAGTCCAGTATGGGAGGAACTTGGCAAGCATTTTTTTCTGGGTCCGATAAATTCGTCAGTTTAGTGTAAAGAAGGGCACGAGACGAATTAAGCGTCTGGACGAACTATCCAGCTTAGTACATCTTGGAAGACGCAGTTAGACTGGCTAATTCGTCCAGACGTATAATGCTTGCCCATCTATACCAGACAAACTTAACAGACGCAGAAAAAAATATTTACCCAGCTTCGTCCCAGTCGAATTGTGCGTCTCTAGTATAAAAAACAGCCAATGTATGGTAAATTTCGGTTTGAATTATCTTTGTCAAAATATATATATAGATTTCTTGAGCTTACGGGGACATGAAAGTTAATAAGCGAGAGCGTTCCTGGGCAAATGTCCATGAGAAATGTCGTTTTCACTTAATCAAATAAAATTCAGTAAATCGTAATTGAATTATACTTACCTTGTCCTAATGCCACAAGTGATAAAAACACGAAAACGAGTGTGTTGGAGAACGCCATGTCTTTCAGTAACCAAGTTAACATCAGTAGTGAGAAATGCGAACTTGCTGGTTTATCATGAAGCATATGTTAATTACGAATATGCGTAAAATAGCTTTGTCAGTTTACTGTGAGCGCAACAGGTCCCAGGAGGAGTTGGCAAGCAAATAGTAATTAAGGAGTTCATTAGTATTTTTCTTTGGCGGTTTGTTTTTATTGTTTTCGGACGGATGATGATAAATATTGCAAGAATGTTGTTTTTTGCAACCTATATCCACTTTAGAGGGAGGTAAAATGCCGGAGCAAATAGAAAGGGGGAGAGCAGTTTGTTTACACGTCGATATTCAACACACAACCAAATATAACTGTCGAGTATGTTTTTTTTACGAAGCTAACTGGGTCATACAGGATCAATTTCGGAAGCGGGTCATTTAAGTACGTTTTTGCCTTGCGTAATTATCTACCATACCGATTTAATTTTGATAGACGCTTCTTGTGCGGTATGAAACTGGTTAGTAACAAAATGCCAAGTCATACTTTTTGTTGATTACTACTGAGCGCTCTATCAGCAGACGTGCAAATGAAATGGTGTATATAATTTTTCTTTAATTAAAAGAAAAATGGGGACGTTTCTGTGTGTAATTTTAAGCTTTAAAGTGATATATTAATTCCACATTTTAGCCTTTAGGTACTTTACAGTGAATTTCAGATATTTCAGTGATTGCTTTTACTGTATGTCCTTGTCATTAGCCAGATTAAAAAATTTGATTCATTACGTTTAAGCTGTTAAGCTCCTCTTCTTATCCGAGATTAGTTATAAAAAGTGATAACACTTATTAATCAACAGTCAGTTAAATGCACTGTGTGTATACCTTGTCTCAATGCACTTTTAAACCGTAATGACAAATTGACTGTGTATTGGACTCCAGGAAACATTACTATGTGGTTATTTGATGTCCGGTAAAAGACCGCAACCTCGATTCTTTGATGGATCTGACTTGTCGGCGGCCATGTTTTGGAAAGGACAATGGCGAAAAAGGTTTTTTTCGGGAATTTGACTATATTATTATGCAAAACTTGAGTTACATTTTTCTATTGTTTCGGCACCAACATGGCCGTCTTATCAATTGAGTTCAATCAAAGAATTGTTGAAATATTGGTCCATTCTGCAGGTACCGGAGCAGAGAATACGTAAAACGAAAAGAAACAAAAGACAGAAAATAAATAAACTCCAAATAACTGAAGAGTAATCCCAAGTGACCAAAAACTACAATGCTTTCCGGTTCATCCAGAAAGACCCAAAATATTGTGTCAGCTTATTAAAATCAAGTGTGAAGTTGTCTTTATTTCCGAGATTACCGACCTTGCAGTAAAACTTAATGTTCACTTGAAGTTTGATGATTTGTTTGAGTTGCGGTTCCTGTGGTAAAATCCACTAATTTTCCAAGCTACGTTTAGCATGTTCCACTAAAAGGAATTTTTGGTACTTTTGGTGTGTTGGTTAGGACAACCATCTTAGCATTTGGGCATAGAAAGTAGTTCTGTCGCAATTTGTTTGAGCAAGGCCTAAAAAAAATTCAAAGATTCCCAGGACTAGACTTTTTCTATTAGCAAAAAGGAAGTGGTCGTTCAGACGTTCGGAACGCTTTAAGATAACAATAATAAGTTGCCTCTCGAACTCGAGAATAACATTAACAAAGCACAAAATGAGTTGATGGTTTGAACCATCAGTTGTAGTTGAAACGAGATGCTTCCGTGAAGCATACACTGGGTTGCCTGTGGTACGTGTTACAGAAAATCAGAAGGCACTGAATTGTGTAGTATTGAACTACAGCATTCCAGTCTCTGAAGAATAACAACAAATAAAAGAGAGCTGAAGGAAGTTTCCGGGACGGTCGATCGAGAATAAAATATTTACGACATGAAAAAACATTAATTTTGAACCGTGAATATAGAATATAAAAAGTTACGATCAGCGACAAACCTTTTTGGGAGATTTTTGCTACGTTCAATTTTGTTATTGTAAGTTTTGGCTTCACAAATAAATCGCAAAATCGAAAGTGACATCGCCGGAATTCAGCGGGCGCCGTGATTAAGTTATCGCGGCATGTTTAATCGCCAAACAGTGAAGCATCTGTATCAAATGATGGCAAGATACCGGGTTTTCGTAAGTTTCTTTTTCTGTTAAGTGTTATAGACTTTAAGTTTGACAATTCAAAACAAAGATCACAATCGCCCACCATTGCTTCTGCAAAGTCAAAACTTTACTCTCTAAAGACGAGGTTATTTATCACCAGGTAATTATAATTCCATCATTTTGGAAATAGCAGCTACTTTATTATTCACCGGCGTCACAATTTTTTGCTGAAACTCAAGCACGCTTCCAAACAGACCTGTTTATTTTCATGAAACCTTTCCTGTTTACAGAGCAATACTAAAAATTTCCTCCCGTATCACGTTTCAACCTTAAGCTCGAAAATTCAATCCGGGAATTCAATACACAACATCATATTAGAATTCACAAAGGCAGAAAATATCACAGAATCCTTTTCCAGCGAAACATTTTATTGAAACAAACAACACAAGTTGCACTAAAATGCCATTCGCGTTGCAATGACTTTCGACGCCATTGCTGGTTAACGAGCATAACAAACTCACGAGGCCTCGCAGAATGTATATTTACATTTAATTAATTTAGCACAACAGAAAAACGCTAACCTCATTTTGACACGAAAATGCTTTACTATTGTGGTCAGTGTAAAACGCAGACTGCAGACTGCAGACCAGGGATAAAATGCAGACTGAGGGTAAAATAAATATTTGTAATAAAAAACGAGTCATAAGCATAAAATATAGAGTGTTTGAAAGACAATCCCGTTTTACATCTGTCAACAACTCACATTATCATGACTGTAGGTCGCTGCACCTTTTGAGGACTGCTGTTAAGAGTCCATGGAAAATGCATTGAATGTATTGAAATGTTCAAAGTTATTTCTCACACCAGTACATCGAGGGATATCGATAGATAAACCAACAAAGGAAAGGTATCCGAGTTATAGGTTGTTCACCATTTACCACAAAAGTCCGGCAATTTTGGTTGGAGTGTAAATGGTAAGCCTATTTTGGTCTTCCCAAACAAAAAAAAATTCCGGAGAAAACGGGAATTCTTGAAAGGTAGTCCAAAATTCCCAAACGGAATTTCCAATCAGAAAACGTGTTAACATTTGCATACTCCCATGATTTTGCCTCCCTCCAGACTCTCTCGGTAACCTTGAACGGATTTTGTAAATGGTACACGCCAATCCCAACTAAATTTTCCATTCGGGAGTTTTTGCTTACCATTTGAACAAACCTAGCACCGACCGGTTTTCTGCTCGTAAATGGTAAACGATCGTAATCCCGCTTGTTTTTTTTTGGGTGCAACGAAATGCACAAAGAATTTCATGTATTTCAATTAGGACACGGGGATTTCATTGGTTAAGCTATGCGCGAAAACCCCCAGGGTGAGGTTGTAATTGAAAATAACATCCTCTAGATGCAAAACAAAGGAACTCTTGAACTAAAGGATAAACATAGTCTTAGCCCATGGAAGCACTCGCTCTAATCATCCTTATAAGTTCAGACATATTTTTGCTCGCACCAATGTATATCAGTTTTCCTTTTTCCCACTTGTTATCCCCCCTTTGGAATGACCTTCCCAATTCTGCTGTTAATGCTCATTCTGTTACTGCCTTCCAAACGAATGCTTTGCCAATCATAAGACAATATTGTAATGCAATGTAAACTTTATATGTTGTAAATAATTTAATTAATTTATTTATTTTATTAATTTTCCTTTGCCCTCTTTTCTATTTCGTCGCTGACTGTTTTAGCATCCTGTATAGTCATGCGACTTCTAGGATTAATAAAAATGTATGTATGTATGTATGTATGTATGTAGTATGTATGTATGTATGTATGTATGTATGTATGTATGTATATGAAAGCGAATACAAGGATCCTACTAAGACATTTTTACATCTCAGTGATCCTGGTTTTTAAGCCGACCTGAAACGTTAGATTGTTGCCAAAATCCACTTTATCTATGTCTCATGCCGTGGTCAAAATAAATTGAGTTAATTAGGTAATTACACTCGGTGACTTTGTTCAGTGCAGCAAAAAAATGGACAGTAGTGGTTGGGGGTGGTGATTTTCATTGCCTAAAAGCAAACTCACTTAACGGAAACTATACTTTTTCCTACAACAACAAGGATTCAAACAGCTTCAATTCAGAGAGCAGACGCATTTTTC
>NC_090878.1:15921204-15926204 GCF_036669935.1 Montipora foliosa | reverse complement strand
GATCGAAATGCCCTCTGTTAGCCGACCTGAAGTTCTTATGTCTTTGTGGCTCAAGTAAAAAACAAATCTGACGCAAATCAGGATCAAACGATGACCGAGCCGTTAAAATGAATTGATCGTAGTGTCGTTCCCGGCAAATCACTCCGTACTTGCATGGTGGAGAAATAACTCCTTGTGCTGCAGACTTCGAATTCGATTTTTTACTGGTGGCCAGTCTTCCCGCATGGTGGGGGAGATCACCAGATGCCAAGGACCGTTTTTGTACTAGAGACGCACTGAATCAGTCCAGACGAATTATGCGTCTCTCATGTTACTCGTCTAGTGTAAAGACGGGACGAGCAAAAATAAGACGCATAGTCCAGTATGGGAGGAACTTGGCAAGCATTTTTTTCTGGGTCCGATAAATTCGTCAGTTTAGTGTAAAGAAGGGCACGAGACGAATTAAGCGTCTGGACGAACTATCCAGCTTAGTACATCTTGGAAGACGCAGTTAGACTGGCTAATTCGTCCAGACGTATAATGCTTGCCCATCTATACCAGACAAACTTAACAGACGCAGAAAAAAATATTTACCCAGCTTCGTCCCAGTCGAATTGTGCGTCTCTAGTATAAAAACAGCCAATGTATGGTAAATTTCGGTTTGAATTATCTTTGTCAAAATATATATATAGATTTCTTGAGCTTACGGGCACATGAAAGTTAATAAGCGAGAGCGTTCCTGGGCAAATGTCCATGAGAAATGTCGTTTTCACTTAATCAAATAAAATTCAGTAAATCGTAATTGAATTATACTTACCTTGTCCTAATGCCACAAGTGATAAAAACACGAAAACGAGTGTGTTGGAGAACGCCATGTCTTTCAGTAACCAAGTTAACATCAGTAGTGAGAAATGCGAACTTGCTGGTTTATCATGAAGCATATGTTAATTACGAATATGCGTAAAATAGCTTTGTCAGTTTACTGTGAGCGCAACAGGTCCCAGGAGGAGTTGGCAAGCAAATAGTAATTAAGGAGTTCATTAGTATTTTTCTTTGGCGGTTTGTTTTTATTGTTTTCGGACGGATGATGATAAATATTGCAAGAATGTTGTTTTTTGCAACCTATATCCACTTTAGAGGGAGGTAAAATGCCGGAGCAAATAGAAAGGGGGAGAGCAGTTTGTTTACACGTCGATATTCAACACACAACCAAATATAACTGTCGAGTATGTTTTTTTTACGAAGCTAACTGGGTCATACAGGATCAATTTCGGAAGCGGGTCATTTAAGTACGTTTTTGCCTTGCGTAATTATCTACCATACCGATTTAATTTTGATAGACGCTTCTTGTGCGGTATGAAACTGGTTAGTAACAAAATGCCAAGTCATACTTTTTGTTGATTACTACTGAGCGCTCTATCAGCAGACGTGCAAATGAAATGGTGTATATAATTTTTCTTTAATTAAAAGAAAAATGGGGACGTTTCTGTGTGTAATTTTAAGCTTTAAAGTGATATATTAATTCCACATTTTAGCCTTTAGGTACTTTACAGTGAATTTCAGATATTTCAGTGATTGCTTTTACTGTATGTCCTTGTCATTAGCCAGATTAAAAAATTTGATTCATTACGTTTAAGCTGTTAAGCTCCTCTTCTTATCCGAGATTAGTTATAAAAAGTGATAACACTTATTAATCAACAGTCAGTTAAATGCACTGTGTGTATACCTTGTCTCAATGCACTTTTAAACCGTAATGACAAATTGACTGTGTATTGGACTCCAGGAAACATTACTATGTGGTTATTTGATGTCCGGTAAAAGACCGCAACCTCGATTCTTTGATGGACCTGACTTGTCGGCGGCCATGTTTTGGAAAGGACAATGGCGAAAAAGGTTTTTTTCGGGAATTTGACTATATTATTATGCAAAACTTGAGTTACATTTTTCTATTGTTTCGGCACCAACATGGCCGTCTTATCAATTGAGTTCAATCAAAGAATTGTTGAAATATTGGTCCATTCTGCAGGTACCGGAGCAGAGAATACGTAAAACGAAAAGAAACAAAAGACAGAAAATAAATAAACTCCAAATAACTGAAGAGTAATCCCAAGTGACCAAAAACTACAATGCTTTCCGGTTCATCCAGAAAGACCCAAAATATTGTGTCAGCTTATTAAAATCAAGTGTGAAGTTGTCTTTATTTCCGAGATTACCGACCTTGCAGTAAAACTTAATGTTCACTTGAAGTTTGATGATTTGTTTGAGTTGCGGTTCCTGTGGTAAAATCCACTAATTTTCCAAGCTACGTTTAGCATGTTCCACTAAAAGGAATTTTTGGTACTTTTGGTGTGTTGGTTAGGACAACCATCTTAGCATTTGGGCATAGAAAGTAGTTCTGTCGCAATTTGTTTGAGCAAGGCCTAAAAAAAATTCAAAGATTCCCAGGACTAGACTTTTTCTATCAGCAAAAAGGAAGTGGTCGTTCAGACGTTCGGAACGCTTTAAGATAACAATAATAAGTTGCCTCTCGAACTCGAGAATAACATTAACAAAGCACAAAATGAGTTGATGGTTTGAACCATCAGTTGTAGTTGAAACGAGATGCTTCCGTGAAGCATACACTGGGTTGCCTGTGGTACGTGTTACAGAAAATCAGAAGGCACTGAATTGTGTGGTATTGAACTACAGCATTCCAGTCTCTGAAGAATAACAACAAATAAAAGAGAGCTGAAGGAAGTTTCCGGGACGGTCGATCGAGAATAAAATATTTACGACATGAAAAAACATTAATTTTGAACCGTGAATATAGAATATAAAAAGTTACGATCAGCGACAAACCTTTTTGGGAGATTTTTGCTACGTTCAATTTTGTTATTGTAAGTTTTGGCTTCACAAATAAATCGCAAAATCGAAAGTGACATCGCCGGAATTCAGCGGGCGCCGTGATTAAGTTATCGCGGCATGTTTAATCGCCAAACAGTGAAGCATCTGTATCAAATGATGGCAAGATACCGGTTTTCGTAAGTTTCTTTTTCTGTTAAGTGTTATAGACTTTAAGTTTGACAATTCAAAACAAAGATCACAATCGCCCACCATTGCTTCTGCAAAGTCAAAACTTTACTCTCTAAAGACGAGGTTATTTATCACCAGGTAATTATAATTCCATCATTTTGGAAATAGCAGCTACTTTATTATTCACCGGCGTCACAATTTTTTGCTGAAACTCAAGCACGCTTCCAAACAGACCTGTTTATTTTCATGAAACCTTTCCTGTTTACAGAGCAATACTAAAAATTTCCTCCCGTATCACGTTTCAACCTTAAGCTCGAAAATTCAATCCGGGAATTCAATACACAACATCATATTAGAATTCACAAAGGCAGAAAATATCACAGAATCCTTTTCCAGCGAAACATTTTATTGAAACAAACAACACAAGTTGCACTAAAATGCCATTCGCGTTGCAATGACTTTCGACGCCATTGCTGGTTAACGAGCATAACAAACTCACGAGGCCTCGCAGAATGTATATTTACATTTAATTAATTTAGCACAACAGAAAAACGCTAACCTCATTTTGACACGAAAATGCTTTACTATTGTGGTCAGTGTAAAACGCAGACTGCAGACTGCAGACCAGGGATAAAATGCAGACTGAGGGTAAAATAAATATTTGTAATAAAAAACGAGTCATAAGCATAAAATATAGAGTGTTTGAAAGACAATCCCGTTTTACATCTGTCAACAACTCACATTATCATGACTGTAGGTCGCTGCACCTTTTGAGGACTGCTGTTAAGAGTCCATGGAAAATGCATTGAATGTATTGAAATGTTCAAAGTTATTTCTCACACCAGTACATCGAGGGATATCGATAGATAAACCAACAAAGGAAAGGTATCCGAGTTATAGGTTGTTCACCATTTACCACAAAAGTCCGGCAATTTTGGTTGGAGTGTAAATGGTAAGCCTATTTTGGTCTTCCCAAACAAAAAAAAATTTCCGGAGAAAACGGGAATTCTTGAAAGGTAGTCCAAAATTCCCAAACGGAATTTCCAATCAGAAAACGTGTTAACATTTGCATACTCCCATGATTTTGCCTCCCTCCAGACTCTCTCGGTAACCTTGAACGGATTTTGTAAATGGTACACGCCAATCCCAACTAAATTTTCCATTCGGGAGTTTTTGCTTACCATTTGAACAAACCTAGCACCGACCGGTTTTCTGCTCGTAAATGGTAAACGATCGTAATCCCGCTTGTTTTTTTTGGGTGCAACGAAATGCACAAAGAATTTCATGTATTTCAATTAGGACACGGGGATTTCATTGGTTAAGCTATGCGCGAAAACCCCCAGGGTGAGGTTGTAATTGAAAATAACATCCTCTAGATGCAAAACAAAGGAACTCTTGAACTAAAGGATAAACATAGTCTTAGCCCATGGAAGCACTCGCTCTAATCATCCTTATAAGTTCAGACATATTTTTGCTCGCACCAATGTATATCAGTTTTCCTTTTTCCCACTTGTTATCCCCCCTTTGGAATGACCTTCCCAATTCTGCTGTTAATGCTCATTCTGTTACTGCCTTCCAAACGAATGCTTTGCCAATCATAAGACAATATTGTAATGCAATGTAAACTTTTATATGTTGTAAATAATTTAATTAATTTATTTATTTTATTAATTTTCCTTTGCCCTCTTTTCTATTTCGTCGCTGACTGTTTTAGCATCCTGTATAGTCATGCGACTTCTAGGATTAATAAAAATGTATGTATGTATGTATGTATGTATGTATGTATGTATGTATGTATGTATGTATGTATGTATGAAAGCGAATACAAGGATCCTACTAAGACATTTTTACATCTCAGTGATACTGGTTTAAGCCGACTGAAACGTTAGATTGTTGCAAAATCCACTTTATCTATGTCTCATGCGTGTCAAAATAAATTGAGTTATTAGGTAATTACACTCGGTGACTTTGTTCAGTGCAGCAAAATGGACAGTAGTGGGGTGCTGATT
>NC_090878.1:15908704-15911204 GCF_036669935.1 Montipora foliosa | reverse complement strand
TGCGCAAGAACAAAAAGCAAAGAAAGAACATCACCTTTTTCCAAATAGATGGCATAATTATTATATATAATAGCCAGATAAGACCTTGATTATCTCTTTCAACAGACAGATCTGAATCAACAAAGCGGTAAGCACGTCCGCTCACTTGATATTATGTTGCCTCGATGCGTGCATATGTGCATGTTATAATTGTTCTTTGATAATGTGCAGAGTTCTGTCAGTGATTATCTTTCATCTGATGACTTTCATCCTCTAAGTAGTGTGATACAAGGCCCGGAAAATTGCTTTCTCCCCATGTCTTTATGCATATGTATTTCAACAAAGATTGCGTTTTGAAAAGAACGTCCTTAGCACGGTAGGGTGGTATTGGGTAGATGATCAGAATTTGGTCCTCCAGAAGTCTTCCTAGTAATGCAAAAGTGGCCCATAAATTCCGTATTAAATACGTTTGCTCGGATTTAAATATAGTTATTACATTCTCAACAGAATATCGCGTTTCCGCTTGGTTAATGTGGAGTGCATAAATGCATAATTAGGTTGGGTTATAGAGTGATATACAGAAGGTGCTATGGAAATACAGCGACGGAGTAAGTTTGTTGTGTATATAATAAATAAAAATAGTGTGACCTTTCTTGGTGCACTTCTTGATTTATGGTCACTCGTGAACTTTCATCGGGGTAGACTTTACACTTGGCTGTTAAGTAAGACTTACAAGCGTCTAAGTTTTACTTAGCCAAAAATGCGTGTGTGAAGGCACTAATAAAATCTCAAGTTATTTTAATTTGCTCGTCATTTAAGTTGGAACGTTGAAACGGTGCTGAAGCAAGGGATAAGTGACTTGAAAACGAGTCTGCGTAATTGTCGAGAGTCGAGAGTCGAGAGTAACATGTCGAGAGTCGAGACTGACATGTCGAGAGTCGAGATTGACATGTCGAGAGTCCAGAAATCATCGATTTGAACAATTTTTATAACAATCAGAGCTTGCGTGATTGTTCCTTTGAACTGATTGAACTGAAATCTTATCATAAGATCATCTTGCCCGCTCATCTTTAATTTGTTGACAGCCAATTTTGTTTTCCGAGTGTAGTTATTGGACAGATGTGCACAGACTATTCTAAGAGATCGCGTATACCTTTTCGGTGGAATTTTTTCATTAGCGTGTTTCCGGACTATTTCTTATGATAAGATTTCAGTTCAATCAGATCAAAGGAACAATCACGCAAGTTCTGATTGTAATAAAAAGTGTTCAAATCGATGATTTCTGGACTCTCGACATGTCAATCTCGACTCTCGACATGTCAGTCTCGACTTTCGACATGTTACTCTCGACTCTCGACATGTTACTCTCGACTCTCGACTCTCGACAATTACCCAGACTCCTTGAAAACCATCCTTACGACCGACTTGCGGTTTCTTGTGCCGCCCCAGGAGGTCCAGACATGTCAATCACGGCATGCCATTCTGTTTAAGTTTACTTGAAGCATTATTTGTGTGTAATGCGTTAAAGTAAGAAAAAAAGAACTTGACTTGACATTTTCCAAAGTTTTCTTGCGATCTAGTGTAAAACGTGTAAAGCCAACCAATATCAGTCTAATATCTCTTGCCTACAAATTCCGAAGTGCACGGGCAAGTTCCCTGAGATAAAGGTCTATGTGTGTTTTTTCCGGTACTAGAGTACCCTTTAACGATACGTGCAGGAATTAAACTAAAAGTGTCTCTGATTTCAGTCCCTGTGTTAGGACAAAGTGGCTCAAATCTCTAATCTCGTGAATTGATTATAATGATTACGATAAGGGAGGCCTTACGGTGACAGATTAGGAAAGTATGATTCTTTCAGTTTGCGTGGCTAAAACACAAATTTGTTAAAATTGCTGGATTTTGGAAAAGGTATCTTTTGCATCCCCTTTATTTAAAGCTTCGAGGCATCTTTCTCCTTTGATTGAAATTTTGAGGCCAGCGATATTACATTCAAGTGCACAGAAAAGTTGATAAGTTGTTTTATTATATGACTAGAACCATTAGCGGGCACGATGAACAAAAGCTACCCGAGCGGGAAAGATGTAGCTATCTTGCCAGCTCAAAATATCTTGCTTGGTTCCGCACTGATATCAAAGATCATTCCTTTGGTGTTTTATCCCATGTACTAAATCCTTTATTGACCAAGCTTGTTCGATCAAGATGGATGGATACTGGCCTCGTTCTGTTTTTTTGCGTGTTTCGTCTCGGGCCATAAACAGGCCAAAAAAAAAAAAAACAAAACAAGAAGAAACTTGGCAAATATTCAGCCATCTCGGACTCTCGTCATAACCGATCTCTTCAAGTTTCCTCCTCCAACGCTAGAATGTTCATTTTAAGAAATAACGACGCCTATGGCAATACAAAGCAAGAAAACTATTGGATGAAAAAGGGAGACTGATCATATTCCTGCATGTGCGGCACGCATATCTTTCCTGTACTCTGCAAAAATTAGAAACGAAAATAACCAAATGATGATTGTGAG
>NC_090878.1:15898704-15903704 GCF_036669935.1 Montipora foliosa | reverse complement strand
TTAAGTTGAACAATTTCATACCAGATACTAAGTGATGTAAATTATTTTAAATGACCTTTTTATATATTTTTGGCTAATTTTGTGAAAATTATATGGGGTTTTAAACGACGAATTTCTTTATCTTTCATTAATCAACATAAGTGTGGTTCTCTTAGTATTGCTACTTTAATCACCAAACACATCCTGTGATCTATATTATGGTTTATTTGCATCTTTTTTTTTATTGTGTGAAAATAAAGTTTTATCAAGTGAAGCTATGATCTTCGCAGTTATGAACGCAATTTTTACAATTGCGTAGAGAAGCCTGAAAAATTCAGCCGACTTCAATGGGGTTTGAACCCGTGACCTCGCGATTCCGGTGTGACGCTCTAACCAACTGTCGAGCTATGAAGCCACTGACGTTGGGAGCTGGTCATTTGTGGGTTCCAGTGGTCCCGTGAGGAATGAATCAATGATGAAATGGTATATGAAATGAAAAAAAAAAGTTGTGAGATCAAGTTGACTTCTCGCATAATTTGCGGTTGCCCACGTGTTTTGTTATTAACATTTTTTTCTCCCTAATACATAGGCGGAACTTCTTGCTTCAGTGGTTCGTCTTCCTGTTTTTGTGAATCGGGAAATTGTTTGCAACTGCTCACAACTCTACGTTACTTACAATATTCGACCAATACTGAAAATCCACTGACCGAAATTAGCCTCAAATAAAATCAGAAGTCACTTTGCTCCGTCTCTAAACTGCGCTTAGCAAGCTCTCCAAAAGGCTTGGGAAGTGGAGAGTGTTATGCCATCACTGGTGCCCAAGCTCTGAGAACGAGTGATTTTGGGCACTGCGATATGCAAATGTGTTATTCGCCTACTCAGGAGTGGAAACTCTTCGTAATTAGTCGACCCGAACAAAAACTCCTTTTACTAAAACGACATTTGCCATAGCTCCATCGTTCCCAAAAGCCCTTGCGATCAAAGGCGTGCATTGTGCTTTTTGTAGCTTTCACAGGACGATTTTGTGCCTACAAGTGGACTTCGAATGTTTGGTCAACTTGAATGAATGAATTTTAATGAACCTTTGGCTGGGCGCTAAACCATGACGAGGAGATGAACATTCTCTTTGACCCCTCAATCTCATAGGGGGTATATAAATTCCATCTTCACTACGGGATTCGTGGCTTCCCACTCGTTTAAGATACTTTATCCACGAGTTGGCCTATGGCGTCGTTTGATTTTATATCTTTTTCATTTTGTACTTTCTTCTTATAATAGATCGATGGAGGATATGGGATCTATTCATTATTCGGCTTCGCAAGTAGCCTTAAACGTTCCCGGGAGACCTTCAGGGAAGATCGCGAATCGTTATTGCCCGTCCCTTTGAAGTATTACGACGGTAAGTGGGATGATAATCCTTAAAAAAATCAACTTAGTTAATAGTGCGAAAGAGTAGTTATCGTTGCGAATGTCACAAATCAACATTAATATTATTTCTCAAATAAGTCTCAACCCACGAAAACAGTGCGACGACCCTATCAGTGATGAAAGACGTTACATGCAACTTGATCATGCGCGCTTGCCAATCGGGCATGCAGATTTTTGCCTTAGGGTTGAAGAGTTTCAATAGCGAGAGACTTTGAGCGAATTTTAGTACTCGTGCTTTCGTTGTGACAAGCAAATTTATGCAACTATTGTTCAATTAATATTTTTACCACAGTGTAAACTTTTCCAAAATTTAAACCTCGAAAGCCCTTTAGAAGGATTACTAAAAAGTATTCCTTGCGTGTCACCCTCCGTGAGGGTACACTGGGTTGCATGTGATACGTGCAGCGTTCCAGGCAATTTTTTTCAAGTTGGGGGGTCATCACCATTTAAGGGCTAACCCAAAAGTCACAACTCCTCACACGTTCGTACGACGAAACAGATCCTTTTCTGAGGTTAAAAACCTGGCTACTGGCCTATTAATTAATCTTATGTCAGAAAGAAGAAATTCCTGTCCTCTTTAAAAAAAATGGACACGCATTGCTTACGTGTGGTAGTGAAGTAACACAGCAATTTATTCCATAATGTCAACTGAGCTGTGTATTGTCTTCCAGGAGATTCAAGTTGTCCTTGCGTAACTGTAGCTCTAACAGTGCACGATATTGTTTTGGTATTGTCTATCATTGTAGTGCCATGGTAGAAGTCTTGGGTAAATAGCCTGAGAAGACATGTGGTTACTAGCAAAGTACTGAACCCAGAAAGATTGAAGAAAATAAATGGGAAGTGAAAAACATTGTCTTCTGGGATGACATGTTGACAGTTGTCTTTGCGTAGTATGTAGGTCTAACAGTACACGATATTGTTTTGGTATTGTCTATCATTGTAGCGCCATGGTAAAAGTCTTAGATAAATAGCCCCTTGAGAAGACATGTGGTTACTAGCAAAGTACTGAACCCAGAGAGATTGAAGAAAATAAAAGGGAATCGAGAAACATTGGCTTCTGGGCTGACTTGTTGATCATGCAACTTCTTTCCACCACAAGTGTAAGCGTGCACTGACAGCATCTGACAGCTTTATAAACAAAAGTTGAAAGCTGAACTTTATCCCTATCCGGCAGGGTTAGTAACTGGATGGGCGACCTAAGAAATATACCACTCAGTAATAGAAGCATAGGACCGAAAATTCTATTTTAATGCTATCAAATGCGAACCAAGCAAGATACAGATTTTGTTAGCTTGCTTTATGCAAAACAATTATTGATGTCAAAGTAAATAAATATGGATACACAGTTTTTAAGAAGAGCAGAAGGAAGTTTCAGGACGGTCGATCGAGAATAAAATATTTTGCCATCGGTAACAAAATTTACGACATGAAAACAACATTAATTTTGAATCACGAATATAAAAAGTTACCATCAGCGAAAAACATTTTGGGAGATTTTAGTTGTTTTGTTGTAATTGTACTTTTGGCTGCACCGAGTAAATCGCACATCCAATTCAGCGGGCGCAGTGATCAAGTTACCGCGGCATGTTTACTCGCGAAACAGTGAAGCATCTGTGTCAAATGATGCTTAGATACCGGGTTTTTGTTTTTGTTAGTTTTCTCTTTCTTTCAATTGTTATAAATTTTGACAAGAAATGTGCGAATTCAACACAAAGATCACAATCGCCCAACTCTCAGAGGTTGACCATTGTTTCTGGAAAATCAAAAATTTACTCTCCAAGACAAGGTTATTTATCACCAGGTAATTCCATCGTTTTGGTAATAGCAGCTACTTTATTATTCATCAGCGTCACAATCTTTCGCCGATTTTGGGGGTCATTTTGTTGAAACTCAAGCACGCTTCCAACGGACCTGTTTATTTTCGTGACTTATGCATTACCACAAAAATTCTCCCCGTATCATATTTCAACACATGTATGCAAATTTGCTAAGCTCGAAAATTACACATGATAAATTTACAAAAGCTGGAAATTTCACAGAAATATTTTCCAGCGAATCATTTCTTGAAACAAGCAACATATTTGCTATCATAAGAGGCAAGAAACCCTTCCTATTTCAGTTGCGTGCGTGCAAGCGAAACACACAATCACAAAGCATATGCAATTAAATAAATTTCTGACAGTTCACATTCATTTGTAAAAGTACCGCATCAAACCCTTTTCGAAAGAACCTTGACCGTACCTAATAAAGGACAAAAGAGACAACAAGCTTTCATTCAAATAATTTTTCACTGTCACATTTCCAATTTTTTTTAACCTTTGCAGAGTTGAGTACAAAATGAATGTTACTTGACAGACAAACAGGCAAACTTTAAATAGATTCGACTTCAGTAAATACTGTGAGACACACAACAGAGGAGGTTTTCTGGACGGTCGATCGAGAATAAAATATTTTGCCATCAGCAACAACATTTATGACATGAAAACAACATTAATTTTTAACCCCCAATATAAAAAGTTACGATCAGCGACAAACATTTTGGGAGATTTTTGCTATTGTACTTTTGGCTGCACAAGTAAAAGCGCAAAATCGAAAGTGACATCGGATTCAGCGGGCGCCGTGATGAAGTTACCGCGGCGTGTTTTAATACTCGCGAAACAGTGAAGCATCTGTGTCAAATCATCAAATGACACAGATACCGGGTTTTTGTTTTTTTTAGTTTTCTTTTTCTTTCAAGTTTTATAAAGTCTGACAAGAAATGTCCGAATTTAACACAAAGATCACAATCACCCAACTCTTCAGGTTGACAGTCAAAACTTTACTCTCCAAGACGAGGTTATTTATCGCCAGGTAATTCCATTGTTTTGGGGATAGCAGCTACTTTATTATTCATCAGTGTCAGATTTTTTTTTGCCGATTTTGGGCGTCATTTTTGAAACTCAAGCAAGCTTCCAACAGACCTGTTTATTTTCGTTACACTATACCACAAAAATGCTCCCGTATCACATTTCAACACACGTATGCAAATTTGTTAAGCTCGAAAATTACACAACATGATATTAAAGTTCACAAAGGCTGGAAATATCTCGGCAAAATCCTTTTCCAGCGAAAAATTAATCGAAACAAACAACAAATTTACTATTAGAGGCTAAAAAACCTTCCTATTTCAATTGCGTGCGTGCAAACAAGAGATGCAAATACCTATTATTATTATTATTATTATTATTATTATTATTATTATTATTATTATGCAATTAAATACATTTTTGACAGTTCACATCAAACCCTTTTCGACTCGGAACCTTGACAGTAAATAATGAAGCACAAAAGCGACAACAACTTTTCATTCAAATAATTCTTCACTGTCACATTTCCAAATATTTTACACCTTTGCAGAGTTGAGTGCAACATACCGGTAAATGTAAATTGTCAGACAACTAAGATACGACTTAAGTAAACACTGTGATGCATTCTTGTAGGCGTTCGATTCCTTCAATGTTAATTTGTTAAATCCATAAAAAAATTGCTATTTGATTTCCGTGTTTTATATAATACCAAGTTAGTAAAATATTAGAAACAAAGCTCACTTGATA
>NC_090878.1:15858704-15886204 GCF_036669935.1 Montipora foliosa | reverse complement strand
GAAATATTATTGAAAAGTTCCCCGTTCCCCGTTCCCCGTTCCAGGTATTAGTATCCTCCACACTACGGGCAAAAATGTAAATGTAATAGCATGCCTACAATCTCAATTGCATACCTTTGTGGAACAAATGCAAAAAAAGTTGAAACATTTCTATTTTTACATATTTATTCTACTTTTCCAGAAAAATCGCTTCTTGGTCCTGCCATATCTTGCCTGGCATGTGATTCTCCTTGGTTACAACCTGGGAGTGATGATTTTCTATATAATTGTCTGGAAGGGGGTATGTATTTTAGCATCTGGGTTAAACAACGTTGAATATTACCTTTAAGTCGGATTCCACAAGAGGAAATCCGATTTATTCGCTTAGCCATGAGACCCAAACTTGATTTGTTTCGAACCAGGAAGGTCGCGAATAACAAATTGCATAATGCATAATCAATGTGCACCAGAAGTGCACGAAGATGGTCGCCAACGTTTATGAAAATAGTTTGTTACCAAGGCTGTCACATTTTCGAAACTCCAAGGGGAAGTTAAATAATCTATGTGTCTCTCATGACGAAAAGAATTGCAACCTCCGTGAACGACAGAAATGACTGAATACTGTGCTGTTTATTAGTTGACGCATTCGCGATAATGCGCTGTTGAAGAAACCTTCAAGATGGCCGTTTGTTTTCTTCCGTTGACTGCATGTAGCTTATTCTAATTAATATGTTGTGTTGTTCCTTTCAGTTCATTGCTCTCCTAATAGTCATTACCAATGCTATTTCAGGGGCTTTTTCGGTAAGTGCACTGTGACAAATAAACTATCGAATTTGAGTGACCTTGCAACATTCAAAATTCAAAACCATGACTATAACTGGTACACAAAAAAGTAACAAAACAGGACAGCAACCAAGAAAACTACAAGTTTCGGAAAAGGCAAAAAATATTTTACCTAAAGCAAGAGCGAATAAATAAAGTGTAGACCAAAAATGAAGAGATGACTCAACTTAGGTTGTACACCTATATTTCGGCCACACAAAACGACCTTCTTCAGGGTGATTACAAACCGTTGCACAAGAATATTAACTACACGCTACTTAAGATAAAAATATGCACAATAACAAAATGGACTACTTAAATAAAACAAAGCGCGCGTGCAGACATATGAAAAAGATAAAACTAAAACGACACAAATAATTAAAACCGGCAATAATAACTGTAAAAAGGGAAAAAAAAAACCCAATAGCGACAACAACAGCACAAACAAGTGAAAGAGGGTTCGCGGGCTATATTTATATGCTTACAACAGCTGAAACACGATAAGTAACTACCGTTTTCTGGCGACACGATTCTGTAAAAGAAGTCGCTATCGTTGAGGCCCTCTGTAATCTGTAATCTGTATGCCCACTCTTCTTCTTTTGCAGTCAGTTCTCTTTAATGTAAACTTTAAATTTATCGATAATCTGGACGCTAACATCCTGTAGTCCTTGCTGTCCGGGACCATGAATTCAAAGTGCCTATAATGTGGTCGTATTTCCTGTTAACAGTCGATTTACTGGAATGAGCTCTAATGAGCTTTTGTGGTTATTAAATCTCAGCCTAAATTAAGTGCTGGTTGATCCAACATACTGCAATCCGCAAACTTTACAGGGAATTAAATACACAACATGATTATTATTATTATTACAATCTAACTGATAATCTATATTATTATATGGCTCTGTCTCACGAGGACTGGGAACTACAAAAATCACGAATTTGATTGGCTAAAATCGATATTGACCGCGGTCTAGATTTTCCCATCTAGACCGACATCTAGACCGGTAATGTTTTGCGGTGAAAAGATGCAAGCTAAAATGCAAAAGTATTGAGTATTTTCTTCTACCAATATTTATTGATGGAAGTACCAAACAGCATGATGACAAAAGAGAGGATGACGAGCAAACTTTGACAGAATTAAGGTCAGCTCATCGCCACTCATCGCCGTTCGCAAGCAAAATGTCAGTTAGTACAAACCAGTTACATTAAACGAATTAAATTATTCTTGTTTGCCACATAATAAACATCTTATTAACCGACCTTAGTCAGTCTGTATGGGAGAATCTTGACCTCGGTCGTGTGTACAGACGTCACTGCGTTCGGTCTGTACTCACGACCTCGGTCAAGATTCTCCCATACAGACCTCATGCTCGGTTAATAAGAGCTAAGTATAGCTTCTGTTGGTTGTATGGCTCGCGAAACTACTACCGGGAACGACGTAGTTGCAAACATCGTATCTGCTACTATTAAAGTGCACAGTTCCTTTATTGCCTCCATTTGTTATTACATAGTGGCCGTACGTACTTCGCACGAACCAAATAATCTTACAGATTCTTTGGCCGGCGGAACGCCATCATTGGCACATTAGGTACTGCCTGTTTGCACCTGTCAGACAATTGAAGGACTGGATGTAATTCCTTCAAGAAACACCCTATATTAGGCAGACTTGGATGATACATAACAGCGAATGGTACCCTATCAATGGGAGATTAAGTGTTAGGTTTAATAAGTTTATCCCGATCCATAACCCGAACTTTCTGGATCTGATCACAGATAAATTTTCTTTGGTACCCTGTAGCTTCCAAGAATTCAGTCAGTTAACCCTTATTACACATAACATGAGAATTTTATTCCATAAAGCTCATTTGTACAAATCTATACGCTTTATTTTCACATGTGGAAAAGGCTTATACAGCCAATCAGAATGGTGTACAGCTATTTCACATGTGGAAGTATAACCAATCAACGATAGCGTAAAGGCGTTTCCATGCCAATCACTCGTGCATCTCGTGCATCTCGTGCAAATCGTACTTTGTTATTGAACTAAATTAAATTTGCATTTGGTTCTATTGTTACTGAGTTTTTGTTTCTAATTTGCGTTCAGAAACTATTTTAATGAAAATTCTCGTCTTATGTGTAATAAACAGTTCACGACATAGTACGGGGTTTTATTCACTCGTTGTTTTTGTCAAAAACCCTCACTCGCTCGGTCCTCGCTCGTTCGGGTTTTTGACATAAACAACTCGTGCACAAAACCCCGTACGCCGCATTTTCTATGACGTAAGCTATATTTCTCGAACGAAGCCGACGTAGAACACAAATGCGCTTTAACCTAAGAGCCTGAGAATACGGATGTTACGTTTAAAACCCTTAGGATGACATGATGTGTGGTAGAGGTACTGGTGCTTATCAATAGGTTTCGTATGACAAATCAGTTTTAATTACGCCACTCTTTGAAAAAAATGACTGAACGCAGCCAGGACGAGTCATGATAAAAACTTGAATGGACATTCTCTGGCTAAGAATATTAAAAATTGCAAGCTTTCGACTACTAGAACTGTAGTCTTCAACGGGCAAGAAGATGAATAAAATAGAAATTACTGATGTTTCTGTGGCATCGGGCCCTAAGATTACTAGAAAAAAATATTTGTTCAAGCATACTGATGTATGTTTCTAGTATGAGGTCTCTATTTCTTTCTGGACATGCATGTTGACTTATTTCTGAAAGCACCAACATCCTCAAATACTCCTTTAAACGTAACCGTCTAACAAAATCGTAAATGTCTTTTCTAAGAGCAAAAGTATCCATTTTTTTAGGTGCAGGGCAAAAAGATAGACCCTCAGATAATAAAGAGGTTTCAGCTGTTGTTAATTTTCCATTAGATAAATTATTTACTATATCCATCACTAAAGAAGCGGCCGTTATTACTGTATTCCGCCATCCCATAATGTTCAAATACTGGAGCCCCAGTTCCACTCGTTTGATGTTGTCAACAACAAATAGCTTCAATGTACTAATGTGACACTTTTTTGTCACTAAAGATCAGGGACTAACTGAATTGTCTCTAATGTAGTCACGCATATATATATGTATATATAACTAACTGCTTCCATTTCTCATGTTTTGCGCTTTTTTTAATTGCATGTTTCAGATTTATTTCCTTATCGTGGTGTACTCGTTCCACGAAGCTCTTCGTGAGGACCCGTCTGGTGCAACCGCGGGATATGGTCCCGAAAATCGCCCGGTAAGGACTGAAAAGAGCGATTGGTAATCATTTGTAGAAATGATTTCGCCACTTGATTTTAAACTACTGCGTTTGTAAATAATAAATAATAAATAATAAGTAAATAATAAATTATCGGAAGGCTCCCTCTTCAAGCCTTTAGGGCCAAAGAAGGTGTGGCAAAAAAACACAACAAATTTCCAGGAATCCCAACTTTAGAGAGGAAGACCAGCTGGTGCAACTTTTCCAAAAGCACGACTTGACTTCATTTCCAGTACACCAATCAGTCATGTAGCTGCACTTCCTCCCCACCACAGGAAGACCACCTTCTGTTGGTGTGGTTGTGTTCGATCTGCGGAAAAAAAGTACAGATCAATATAGATTCATGACACCCACACCAACTGAGGGTTATCTGCCTGTGATACGACCAAGCAAGGCCCAAAGCAACATCATTTGTAACCTATTTACATCCATATTCATTTTCCCGCGCTCAGCGCAGGCAGCACGTGTCCCAGGACTTGATTACTATTCTCGTATCGACATCTGTTGTGACTGTACTCAATACTTAAATTTTATTCGGACAATTTTTGAAATTACAATAAGATGTCTTTTTTTTTTTTTTCATACACAGGGACAAGCTGCTAGAGCACCTCCTCCTGCTGCTGCTGTACAGATGTATAACCCAGCCTTCGAAGCGTGATTATAGTGCTCTTTTGCTCACATTTTGTCAACTTCTACGACTTAGAACAGTGTACTTAACTTCTCGTGGAAAACATTATTTGTTAGCACTGCGTAATTTTAATACCTAACAAGATTCACTTCAAATACGCACCTCTGTGTTCCAATTTCCCGGCCGGGGCATCTGGACGGAAAGGTCATTATTTAACCTTTCAACTGGAAGAGAACATGCCACGTGTCATGGGTTAAAACTCACTAACCCCTGCGGAAACAACAACTTGAACTTTTGACTCGCACGTGACCAGCTCGTGCACTCCTTCGCCCAGTAAACTATTCTTAGGAGTAATGACGTGTCTTTTGGCTCTGCTGCCTTTCACAATTCTCAATTACTATGAATTTTAGGTACAAGTAAAGGCAATTCTAAAACGTGTATTTACCGAAAGGTTTAACATTTCTGGTATCTTATCTTTTATGTTTGTAGTTGGCACTTGTGACATTTTGTAATAAAGTCGTAAGGTGGCACACATGTATAATTTGTTCGATTTCTGGGTTGGGAGATACAACAAAACGCGTAAGCCTGCTTTTCACCAGCCGAAGCAAGAACAAGCGCAAGCATAAGTAGCGTATGCTGAGTGAAAACGAACGTCCACATAAGCATAAGAACTCCGCCATTTTGTTCAAATGCTCCGACGCAGGGAATTTGGAACGAGTGCTTTAATTGGCCAGACGTAGTAGACTTTCTTGTGCTTATGACGTATTTCTTTTTCACACACCATAACCCGAACGCAAGCACAAACGCAAGAACAAGAAAAGAACAAATGTTGATCCTTATGCCTATGTTTATACTTGCGTCAATGCTGTATAGAGCGTAAAGGAACATCTGAAAGATCTAAACCTAACCTAAGCTGGTAATCAAAAGATTATTTTCTATCTAGATAATGAATCTGTTAATTCGTTGTATGCGAAAAATCTTAATAAAGGCGACCAATAATGCAAGTGCTAATGACTTCCCTAAAGCATCATACGAAATGCGCAAGAACAAAAAGCAAAGAAAGAACATCGCCTTTTTCCAAATAGATGGGATAATTATTAAATGTAATAGCCAGATAAGACCTTGATTATCTCTTTCAACAAACGGATCTGAATAAACAAAGCGGTAAGCACGTCCGCTCACTTGATATTATGTTGCTTCGATGCGTACATATGTGCATGTTATAATTGTTCTTTGATAATGTGCAAAGTTCTGTCAGTGATAAACAATTTTCTTTCACCTGATGACTTTCATCCTCTAAGCAGGGGATACAATGCCCGGAAAATTGCTTTCTCCCCATGTCTTTGTTGCAAAGGCATATGTATTTCAACAGATAAAAGGTTGCGTTTTGAAAAGAACGTCCTTAGCGCGGTAGGGTGTAATTGGGTAGATGATCAGAATTTGGTGCTCCAGAAGTCTTCCTACTAATGCAAAAGTGGCCCATAAATTCCGTATTGAATAAGTTTGTTCGGATTTAAATATAGTTATTACATTTTCAACAGAATATCGCGTTTCCGATTGGTTAATATGGAGTGCATAAATACATAATTAAGTTGGGTTATAGAGTGATATACAGAAGGTGCTGTGGAAACACAGCACCGGAGTAAGTTTGTTGTGTATATAATAAATGAAAATGGTGTGACCTTTCTTGGTGCACTTTTTGATTTATGGTCACTCGTGAACTTTCACTGGGGTAGACTTTAAACTTGGCTGTTAAGGAAGACTTAAAAGCGTCTAAGTTTCACTTATCCAAAAATGCGTGTGTAAAGGCACTAATAAAATCTCAAGTTATGTTACTTTGTGTGTCATTTACGTTGTAACGTTGAAACGGTGCTGAAGCACGGGATAAGTGACTTGAAAACCATCCTTACGACCGACTTGCGGTTTCTTGTGCTGAGCCAGAAGGTCCAGACAAGTCAATCACAGCATGCCATTCTGTTTAAGTTTACTTGAAGTATTTGCATTATTTCTGTGTAATGCGTTAAAGTAAGAAAAAAAGAACTTGACTTGACATTTTCCAAAGTTTACTTACGATCTAGTGTAAGGTGTAAAGCCTACCAATATCAGTCTAATGTCTCTTTCCTACAAATTCCGAAGTGCACGGGCAAGTTCATACCTTTTCCTGTACTGAGATAGAGGTCTATATATGTTTTTTTCCGCTACTAGACTACCCTTTAACGCTACGTGATTGAATTAAACTAAAATTGTCAATGATTTCAGTCCCTTTGTTAGGACAAAGTGGCACAAATCTCTAATCTCGGGAATTAATGATTACGACAAGGGCGGCCTTACGATGCCAGATCATCAAAGTATGATTATTTCAATTTGCGTGGCTAAAACACAAATTTGTTAAAATTGCGGGATTTTGGACAAGGATATCTTCTTCATCCCCTTTAATTAAAGCTTCCAAGCATTTTTTTCCTTCGATTGGAATTTTGAGGTCTGTGATATTACATGCAAGTGCACGGAAAAGCTGTCAAAAAAAGAAAATGGCCAATATCCAGCCATCTCGAGACTCACGCTTTGTCAATAACCCATATTTAGCACTCGAGCGATAAACACATACTTTTTAGCTTCCGCATAATTTAACAGGTGAGAGCTTCTCAATACAAAGTTTGCAATGAGTTCCTTTTCTTTGCTACATGGCCTACGTCACAACCGATCTCTTTTCCTCCTGCACCGCTAGAGTGTTCAGTTTAAGAAATAACGACACCTATGGCAAAGGCAAAACTCTACAAAGCAAGAAAACTATTGGATGAAAGAGGGAAACTGATCATATTGCTGCACGTGTGGCACGCATATCTTTCCTGTACTCTGCAAAAATTAGAAACGAAAATAACCAAATGATGATTGTGAGAATACGAAAACTTGCTAAGAAACGACATTTTTTTGAAAACCTGGAAACTAGCAAAGGTAATCCATGTAAAACTTGGGATCTTGTAAACGAGCTTAGCTCACGGATGATAGAAGTAAATCGTCCAATATTTACCAAGCTAATAATAGAGCTATCAATAGCGCCGACAATATGCGGAAGCTTTCAATGTGCATTTCGCTAACGTTGAGAAAACGCTAGATCGAGATATTCCGGTTGGAGATGTTGACGCAGATTCATTCTTGTCGCCCTCTGATAATTCGTTCTCTCTAGAAACTCGGAGTATCGACATTGTTCTCGACTTCTTGAAAAAATCGATGAAAAGAAAGCCACTGGCCTTGAGAAGATCCCTAGTAAGTTGTTAAAAATGGCAGCTAGTATTGTTGCACACTCACTAACCGGCATTCTTACAAAACCATGCAATCCTCACGGGAATCTTTCTAGCTGAATGGAAATTGGCTAGGGTGAAACTGATATTTTTTTTTTAAAAAGGCTTAAAATCAGACAAATAATTTTCGTCCCATCTCTGTTATCCCAGTATAAACTCAAAAGTGCTTCAAAAACTTGTCAGTGACTAACTTTATCGTTACTTAATATAAATGATAATAAACTGCTATCAAGTTGCCAATCAGGGTTCCGTCCCTTGTATAGTACCCTAAAAGCTTTTCTTGTGGCGACAAAAAGCTGGTCTGTTAACATCGGCAATGTCATCCTGAATGGCGTCGTTTTTATTTCACTCAAAAAGGCATTCCACGCTATCGATCATGAAATTATTTTACGCAAGATGCCTCACTTTAGGGCCGACCAGGCAACTGTCACTTGGTCTCAATCGTACCAAAGTAATCGGACCTAAAAATGTATTGTAAATGGAAGACTGTCAACATCTCGCACTGTTACTTGTGCGTTGTTTTTTTTTTTTTCATGTATATTAACGATCTCCCAAACTGCTTCCGGGAGGCTTCCCCGAGAATGTTTGCTGACGATACCAACATAGCCCTCACTGCAAAAACTTCAACAGAGCTTAAACCAGCAACAACTCCTGAACTCAGTAACCTTAACTGTTGGCTCTCCTCAGCCAACAGGTTGAGTTTAAATGTGGCTACTGAAGACCGAGTTAATGATAATTCAAAATTGGATCTAACCAGAGATTTAAACACTCAATGTGACGAGATTGATATACGAATGAATGACGAAATGATCAGAAGAGTAGATCACACTAAATCCATGGGTCGTATACCATTGATGATCGGCTTTCTCGGTCGAATTATGTAGGCGAAATATGAAGGTTGCTCAGCTATAGGAGCCTTAAAACGAATATGGCACTTTATCTCTGCCAAAACTGCGCTTCAAATATATAACGCTTTAATATTAACGCATTTTGATCATTGCAGTTCTGTCTGGGACTGCTTATTAATAAGTGGCCAGTCAAGTGAAAAGCCCCAAAAATTACGAAATCACGCATCCGGGGAAATTACTAGCTAAATTACCCTTCGATACATGAGAGCTCTAACCTCTTTTCTCGGTACGCTTATGTGAGAGAAGCCCTAATTAAGTACAAAACAATTCACGATTTTGCCCCGGAATACCTTCAACGTCTTTTCAGTCAACGCTTTGCTGAACATAACTTGAGGAAACTTGAAAGTAAAATTACTCTGCCTAACCAAGTACTAATTATTTGAAACGAAGTTTTTGTTATAACAGGGCCTGTTTGTCGAACAATTTGCCGCAATACGTAAAAAAATGCTGACTCTATTGGGCAGTTCAAACGTATAATCAAAAGGGGTATCTGACCTATCGTATTCCGACACGGCAATCATGTAATTATAAAGCAGTTGTACAGCATCTTTTTTTTTTTTTAAATTTGTTTTTTTTTTTTTTAGCTTAATTGATGATTTTCCGTGTTTAAATAAAGTTTACATACATACATACAATCGTTCATTCTATGTTGTGGTGCAACAGGCCTTATATTTACCGTGGCCATCCAACAAAACTTTCACATTTGACAACTATGTGTAAATACGTCAACTCAACAATCTATGCAACGGTGTTCAACTTACAACCGTACGAACTTTGAATTACGCTTGTAGTGTTCATTGTTAAATTTATCGGTATTTTCTTTTAAACTTGAACTTGGACTGTCAATCAAATTCCCACACCCTGATTGAAGGATTATTTGCAAAAAGCTAAAAAAAATAAAAACTTTGTTAGCTGGCCACGGTTAGAACGCGTCTCGCTTACATCAAATCCGATCGTGTGGATCCAATTAAAGGATGACTCACCCATACTGTACAACGTCAACGAAATGGAATTCAATCAATCAACTATATTTGATTAATTGAATTGAGTGACTTCAATCAATCAAATTGTAAAATGGAATAATCGCGAAATACTTCCTGAAGCCTCAGATTTTAGGTTAAAGTCATGTTTTTGTGGATGGTGTCTTTGATCATTGTTTAAAGTGACTTGTGTATATTCAAAAGAAGTTCCAATATGCTGTTGTAAGATTGTTGATTATCATCGGATTCTTGAAAACTCGAAATTGCATTTTACAAAGAGAGCCAAGGAAAAACAAATCGCTGAGATTGCATAACCTTTGTTTCAAATGACGGAAGTCAAGACAATGACTATGCGAAAAGCGACGCCAGTAATTAGTTGTTATAATCGTGATTGGCTGCTGGATGACAGCTAAATGTGTGCATTACCTGATTGGTTCTTTAACCTTTAAATCTATTGATGCCACACGCCATATTGGTTGTTCATTTGCTCCCGAACTACTGAAAGAACTGCGAAGCGCGAGTCTCGCCATGGCTGTCTTAGTGCGCTGTTGTTGCTGCGGCTGTAAACTGAACACCGGAGTTTTGCTTCTCGCCATCTTGAGTGTGGTGAGTAAAATCTTCTCATGAGTTTCCTGGGCAGAATTTTTTCTTACTCTGATTAAGCTAAACGCAAAGATTGGGCGTTGTTGGCTCTTGCTTGATGAGCTATAGTTAAACTTCAATTGTTTGCAGGTACTTGCTGAGAATCGCAGACACTGTTTCTTCCACAGGGCTAGTAGTAGTAGTAGTTATCCTCGCAAGTATAAGGCTGGACAATTTAATTGTCTTTTATAGACACCCGAAAAATTCAGACGGCTCCAACGGGATTCGAACCCATGAGCTCTGTATGCGATGACGGGGCAATGTCCTGCAAACTGAGCTACAATGCCATTCAGTTG
The DNA here is from genome assembly GCF_036669935.1 of Montipora foliosa. NCBI lineage: Eukaryota > Metazoa > Cnidaria > Anthozoa > Scleractinia > Acroporidae > Montipora > Montipora foliosa. The sequence continues at coordinate 15,875,384 of NC_090878.1, read as the reverse complement.
CATTGGGAGCAGGTCGTCTTGTTGAGCTCATGTGTTCCCGTGTAAGAACACGATAAACTACAACTGTTCAATAAACTAGAACTGAACGATGAACTACAATTGCTCACAACTCTAAATTTCTTACGGTATCCGACTAACTCTGTAAATCGACTGATTAATCTTGGCAGAAATTGATCTTAAATGAAAAGATAAGTCAACTTGCTCTCAAAACTGTGCTTACCAAACTTTTTAAAAGGCTTGGGAAGCGAAGAGTGTTGTACCAATTGCGGGTATGGTTGGCTGAATGGTGCAAAATTCAAGAAATAAAAATTGCTTTCAAGATCAACAACCAAACTGCAGTTCACCGTTTTCTCTATAGCTAGGTCAACAATCAAATTCGTCCAAATTTAACAGCTAATACAATAAACAACACTTAAAACACGCCTAATTCAGCAACAAAAGTAAGTCAAATCAGTGGCAACGAATCACCTAAAAACCAACATCGCAATATCGATATCAACTTCAATGACAAAATCACGGGCGATTCAAAATTTGGGGACGAGCGGCTGGCTATGGTCGGGGAAGGCTGGAACAAAAAATTTCAAAGTTTCGAAACTTTTAGGATACCCTTGTAGTAAAGTTTGACAAGCTGTTACAAATATATAAGAAAAAGCTTCATTCAGGCTGCCCTCTTCTCTTGCCAGCAAGTCGAAAATTTTCAGTTCTAACCTTCCACGACCATAGCCAGTCGCTCGCTCCTAAATTGTTCAACCGCCTACTTTGTCGTTGAAGTTCATGATATAGATATTGTGTGTTGGTTTGGAGGTGATTCGTTGTCGTTGATTTGACTGCGACTTACTTTTGGTATTGTATTGGGCGTGTTTTAAGTGTTCATTATTGTATTAGCCGTTGAATTTAGACGAATTTGATTGTTGGCCAAGAGAGAAAATGTTCAACTGCAGGTTGGTTGTTGTTTTTGGAAGCAATTTTCATTTCTTGAATTTTGCAGCATTAAGCCAACCATACACGCAACTGGTACAACACTCTTCGCTTCCCAAGCCTTTTGAAAAGTTTGGTAAGCGCAGTTTTGAGCACAATTTCATAGCAGATATTAAGTGATGCAAATTATTTTAAATGGCCTTTTTATATATTTTTGGTTAATTTTGTGAAAATTATATGAGTTTTTAAACGACGTATTTTTTTTATGTTCCATTAATCAACATAAGTGTGATTTTCTTTTTCTTGCTTCTTTAGTCACCAAACACATCCTGTGATCTATGTTATAGTTTAGTTGTATCTTTGTTTTATCGTGAAAATAAAGTTTTGGTTAAAAAAAAGTTTTGAGATCAAGTTGACTTCTCGTACAATTTGTGGTTGCCCACGTGTTTTGTTATTACGTAGCCGGAATTTCTTGCTTCAGTAGTTCGTCTTCCTGCATTTGTGCATCGGGAAATTGTTTGCAACTGATCATAAGTCTACATTACTTACAATATTCGACCAATACTGAAAATATTGAAAATCCACTGTACAAGGCCCAAATTAGCCAAATTAGAAGACAATTTGCTCAATCTCTAAACTGCGCTTAGCAAGTGAAAAGTTGTTATGCCATTACTGGTGCCCAAGCTCTGTGTTGTTGTTTGATTTTAGAGAACTTGTATGGCGAGTTCTAGTCGATACAAATCAGAAGGGTTAATAAAATAAATAAGCACTAATATTGCACTTGCTTATTTGTTGTCTCTTTGTGATCGTTTTTTAATAATCTGGTGCCATTCTGTCCTCAATTTCGCGAGATATCCTCAACCGAAGACCAATTCCTAAAAGAGAAAGAAGGTGGGATACGCTCACAAGTCGATCGGCCAAGCGAACCGAGAAATCGAGCCAAATAATGTAGCCAAAATTGTTCAATCCGCCTCAAACTCGGCCAGAGACATGTTCGAAGATTCTATCGATTCGGATTGGATTCGCTCTGACGAAGGGCTAGCGCTCGAAACGTCAGCTTTTAGAATCTCAGTACGGTGGCCAATTTACATTATCAACTCCGTTGATAAAACGAAATTTTTCTATCGGAAATAGTCTCGCCGTCCACTCTGCGAAGGAAAATTAGCCACAAAGCTTCAATTTCACCTTCTGTAAAGATCATTGTGACGATCACCCGTGCACCTAAAGGGTCAATTGGTGACAAGTCATCGCTCCCTTAGTACAAATATTTCCCTCCATCCTACCCGGACATGACAAAATTCCTTAAATGAAACCTCACGCTCCTCAAGTCCGGGGAGGGCTGGAGCGAAAGATTTGTTCTAATGGAACGGTGACTTGTCATCACCAATTGACCGTTTGGGTGCTCAGGTGATCGTGACAAGGATGTTGACACAAGGCGAAATTGAAATTTTGTGGCAAATCCTCTTCGCAAAGAGGATAGCGAGACTATTTCCTTGAATAGATGTTTGATAGAATCTTCGAACATGTCGCTGGCCGAGTTTGAGGCGGATTGAAGGATTTTGGCTACATTTTTTTGGCTTCGCTTGGCCGATCGACTGAAGAGCGCTTCTTACCTTCTCTCTCTTTTGGGGGGATATGTCTTCAGATGAGATATATCGCGAAGTAGACGACAGAATGGCACCAGATTACCAAAGGACGATCAGAAAGAGACAAGAGACATGGAAGTGCAACATTAGTGCTTAAGCCTTCTGATTTGTATCGGCTAAAACTCGCATTGCAAGCTCTGACTCTAAATTCAAAACACAACACAGAGCTTGGGCCACTTGTGCTACCATTTGAGTTTCGCCAGATGTTGCCTAAATAAAACAGAGGGAGAAGTGATCCTCCCATTTATACGGCTGGACAATTTAATTGTCTCTTATTGACACTTGAAAAATTCAGGTGGCTGCAGTGGGATTCGAATCCTTGACATTTGCGATGCCGGTGCGATGCTCTACCAACTGAGCTCCGAAGTTTGTTGTGCTCATGTGTTCCCGTGTAAGGACACAACGAACTAGAACTGAACGATGAACTACAACTGCTCACAGCCCTAAATTTCTTATGGTATCCGGCTAACTCTGAAAATTGACTGGTTAAGCTAGCCAGAAATAGACCAATTCGGCTAACTCGGGGGTTAAGATTCTTTGAGTGTTGAATTTGCATGGCAATGAAGCATTCACAATCATTTAAATGATATGGAAATACTTGGAACAAAACGTTTGGCTCCCAAAGGGTTGAAATGGGTATGACATTGAGTTAGCCGAATTAATTGGTCTATTAACTTTAAATAAAAAGAGAAGTCAACTTGCTCTGAAAACTGTGCTTACCAAACTTTTCAAAAGGCTTCGGAAATGAAGAGTGTTGCACCATTTCGGCAATCATAATTTGCGTTTGCCCACGTGTTTTGTAAATTTTTTTTCTCCCTATTACGTAGGCGGAACTTCTTGCTTCAGTAGTTTGTCTTCCTGTTTTTGTGCATCGGGAAATTGTTTGCAACTGCTCACAACTCTAAATTACTTACAATATTCGGTCATTACTGAAAATCCACTATAAGGCCAATATTAAAATCAAATAAAATTAGAAGTCACTTTGCTCCCATCGCGCAGAATTCTATTGTCCTCCTTTACATTTACTTACTTACATTAAACTGCGCTTAGCAAGCTCTCCAAATGGCTTGGGAAGTGAAGAGTGTTATGCCATCGCTGGTGCCCAAGCTTAGTGTTGTGTTTTGAATTTAGAGAGCTTCTATGGCGAGTTTTAGTCTATACAAATCAGAAAGCTTAATAAAAGAAATAATTACTAATATTGCACTTGCTTGTTTGTTGTCTCTTTGTGATCGTTCTTTAATAATCTGGTGCCATTCTGTCCTCAATTTCGCGAGATATCCACAACCGAAGACATTATCCCTAAAAGAGAGAGAAGGTAGGAAACGCTCACAAGCGAAGCGAAAAATCGAGCCAAAAAATTTAGCCAAAATTCTTCAATCCGCCTCAAACTCGGCAAGCGACATGTTCGAAGATTCTAGTGCTTACTTCGTTTATTAAGCCCTTTGATTTGTATCGACTAAAACTCGCTATACAAGCTCTCTAAACTTAAAACACAACACAGCTTGGGCTACCTGTGGTACCAAATTGAATGCGTTTCATCACCTGTTGCTTATTTCGTAGGAGAAGCTTCTAGCTTCAGTAGTTTGCCTTCCTGTTTTCGCATATCGGTAAATTGTACATGTTAGGGTTTCGAATTTGCATGCGGATAACTAAACTTGCGTAGTTAGCGTTTCCGTGCGGAAGAAGACCTTTGGAGAGAGTTTTCTGCATTTTGGCCGTGCGAAAATCGAAGTTAGAAGCTAAGGGAAGGCAGCTTGAAGCCTTTGCTTGTTGGTTCGCACAGCGTGCGGACTCCTTTTAACTCGTGGATACGCGAATCTTGGGAACGAGTGGTTTTGGGCACTGCGATATGCAACTGTGTTATTAGCCCACTCAGGAGTGGACACTTTTCGTAATTAGTCGACCCGAACGAAAACGCTTTTTATCAAAACGACATTTGCCGTAGATCCATCGTTCCAAAAAGCCCTTGCGATCAAAGGCCTGCATTGTGCTTTTTGTAGCTTTCACAGGACGATTTTGTGCCTACAAGTGGACTTCGAACGTTTGGCCAACTTGAATGAATGACGAGGAGATGAGCATGCTCTTTGACCCCTCAATCTCACAGGGGGTATATAAATTCCAAGTTCACTACCGGCATCCCATTCGTTTAAGACACTTTATCCACGAGTTGGCCTATGGCGTCCTTTGATTTCAATTTGTACTTTCTTCTTATAATAGATTGGTGGAGGATATAGGAGCTATTCATCATTCAACAGCGCAAGTGCTCTTAAACTTATCGGGGAAAATCCCGCATTACATTCGTTATTGCCTGTCCCTTTAAAGTATTACGACGGTAAGTGGGATAGTAATCCTTACAAAATCAATTTAGTTAATACTGCGGAAGAGCAGTTTTTAGTTGCGAATGTCACAAATCAACATTAATGTTGCCTTATTACGCAAATAAGTCTCAACCCACGAAAACAGTGCGACGACCCTATCTGTGATCAAAGATGTTACATGCAACTTGATCATGCGCGCTTGCCAATCGGGCTTGCAGATTTTTGCCTTAGGGTTAAAAAGTTTGAATAGCGAGAGACTTTGAGCCAATTTAAGTACTCGTGCTTTCGTTATGACAAGCAAGTTTATGCAACTTTTGTTCAATTAATATTTTTACTACAGTGTAAACTATTCCAAAATATAAACCTCGAAAGCCCTTTAGAAGGATTACTAAAAAGTGTTCCTTGCGCATCTGATATTGTTAAAGAAAGGGAACTAAGCACATGGTTGGTTGAAAGGGGGAAAATAATGATCGAACAGCACGTACATGCGGCACGCATTTTAGCGCAAACTCTTGCAACATTTCAACGCAACGTCTATCTTGCAACACTGTTTGGCACAACGTGTTGCATAGGTTTGCCACCGTGTTGCGATATGTTGCAAAATATTGGATGAATGTTAGGTCAAATTTGACAACGGTCAAATTTTGGATATGACATGATGTTTTACTCGTTTGGCCACGTTCACGCGACATTATAGAGTTAACGCGATTTTTTTTCTTCATTTTTTTATTCTCATTTGTATGTATTTATTTGTATTTATTATTATTAATTTTTTAATTTTTACGCTGACCTCAAGCGGAAGAGAACATTTCGCTTTAACAATGACGTGAAAGCACCAAAATTGAGGTTGTGACCTCAACTGGAGAATGCAACAGAAAATCTTTCATTGCATGTGTATTATTACTGCCAATTCATTTTTAGGATACTTCGCTAACATTATACAGCGTGTAGTTAAAAAGGTGGAGTTAGGGTTAAAATTATTATAGGTAATAAAAGGATGTCAAGTGCAATTTGAAATAAATAAGCTGGAGTAAATTTTTCAAAGACGAGCAAAATTTGTAGCCTTTGGAAAAATTTATAAGTGCTGATTTATTCCAAATTGCACAAGAAAAGTAATGTGATTACTTTTTAATAATATACATGAAAAAATCCGAGGTGGTCAAGCAGGAGCAATCCATCCGTATCACGTGATCACGCAAATATTGCATCATAAATTGCACCATCCAGCGCTCACGTTTTATTTCAAACCCCCTTGTTTATTAGTCAATCAAAAGCGAGAATTCTGTGAGTAAATTGCATTGAATTAACTGTAAATATTTTTGCACTGTGTTTATAAAAACAGCACAGTTCTCAGCCAATCAGAATCGGGTAATTTTGTTATGAATATTATTAATCGCGAAAGAGTTACGATTTCTCCAAAAAACGCACGTGCAGGGCGTGCAGACGTTAGAAAGATTAAGCATGGCGTCTTTACGTCAAAGGGCAAACACGAAACGGGAGGCTGCTGCTTGTCATAAAAGTATGAAAATTATCTTATTCTAAGTCCTCTCTGTCTGTCTGTCTCTCTCTCTCTTTCTCTTTCTCTCTCTCTCTCTCTCTCTCTCTCTCTCTCTCTCTCTCTCTCTCTCTCTCTCTCTCTCTCTCTCTCTCTCTCTCTCTCTCTCTCTCTCCTGAGAACTTTTGAAAAGTTACTTGATGCCCGACGTTTGCCGTTTGCCGTAAACGTTATACTTAATCTCTTTATTGTTTTTGCTCCTTAAACCTCTAGTTTTTTTTTTCTGTTTTCTTGGATGTAGTCCATGATTTAGCTCCCTAAAGGCCCGTGCAAACGCTTGCAACATTGTTAGCCAACAAGACGCAACATTGTTGGGCACAACATGTTGCAAGCGTTTGCACACCATGTTGTGTGTTGTTGCGACTTGTTGGAAGTTGTTGGATGAACTTTGAAACTGGTCAAACTTCAGAGCCAACAAGTGCCAACATTTCTGTTGTTTCGCGGTCATCGAAGCGTGGTCCAACAATGTTGCGTTCGTTTGCACTGCACAACCAACAATGTTGCGCCGGCGCACGCGCACTTCATGCCACGCATCCACACAAATACATGCGAACAAGAAATCAACATGGCGTCTGAGATGGAAAACGTCCCAGAGTTCTTTGTGTTCTCATCTAAAGACCCAACATGTTGTGACTTGTTGCGAGCGTTTGCACACATCGGCTAACATCGCGCAACAAGAGACAACATTGTTGGGCCCAACAATGTTGAGTGTTGTTGCGAGCGTTTGCACGGGCCTTAATGAGGAACGTTGGTTACGAACGAGTAACTAGAGTTTTGCCCTCCTCTCTCTAAGGACTCTTAGAAATAATCGACAAGTGATTTCTTCGAATCTCAACAATTTCTTTTCTTTTATTTTAGCTGTTACCAACTTGCTCACGACTGACGGAGTTTTCAATATTATTGTGCTTTTGACAAGCTTTTTACTAATTGGAGCCTTCAGCTCGGTAAGCTCCTTTCAATTAAATCCTTACCGTAAGATTCCTTCAATTAACAGCGATCAAGCAATTTTTTTCAATCATTTTATGTATGCAAGACTGTTTTCCGAGATCGTCAAAAAGTTAAGTCCTGGTTACATTTTTTGGCAATTTGTACCAACCGTGGCCTGGTAATTAGCATAGCAAATTAGTATTTATTCATATTTCAAGTAGTCAGAGAATTAGAGGTAATTATAATTAGCATATCAGGTCTGCTAGGTTTTTTAATTACCACTATATAGCAAATTAGTATTTTTATTCATGTTTCAAGTAATTTTAATTACTTACGTTTATGTAATGTAGTTATGATAATGTATTAGTTATTATTTTGGGGCTAGTCATTTTCGTGCAGTTTCTTTAGTTCTTTAAGTTACAGCTCTGTAACTTCGGACATGCTCTTTTTTTGTAAATCAATGTTGAAAATTTATAGTAAGCCAGAGGCTCAACACAAGGGGCAAAAATATAAATGTAATAGCATGCCTACAATCTCAATTACATACCTTTGTGGAACAAATGCAAAAAAAGTTGAAACATTTCTATTTTTACATCTTTATTCTACTTTTCCAGAAAAATCGCTTATTGGCCCTGCCATATCTTGCCTGGCATGTGATTCTCCTTGGTTACAACCTGGGAGTGACGATTTTCTATATAATTGTCTGGAAGGGGGTATGTATTTTAGCTTCTGGGCTAAACAACGTTGAATATTACCTTTAAGTCGGATTCCACAAGAGGAATCCGATTTATTCGCTAACCCATGAGACCCAAAATTTTTTTTCGAACCAAGAAGGCCGCGAATAACGAATTGCATAATGCACAATCAGTGTGCACCAGCAGCGCACGATGATGGTTGCCAACGTTTATGAAAATAGTTTGTTACTAAGACTGTCACATTTTCGAAACTGCAAGGGGAAGTTAAATAATCTCTGTGTCTCTCATGATGAACAGAATTGCAACCTCCATGGACGACAGAAATGACTGAATACTGTAGTGTTTATTAGTTGACGCATTCGAGATAATGCGCTGTTGAAGAAACCTTCAAGACAGCTATTCAAGATGGCCGTTTGTTTTCTTTCGTTGATTGCATGTAGCTTATCCTAATTAATATGTTATGTTGTTCCTTTCAGGTCACTGTTGTCGTAATAGTCATTATCAATGCTATTTCCTGGCTTCTTTCGGTAAGTGCACTGTGACAAATTACGTGCGGAGGGGGGAGGGGGGGGGGGCAAACATTGAAAAAAAAGCAAATTGCGGAAAATCGGCTCAACGAAATATTGAAATAACGTTGCAAAAAGTCCATTTTAGTATTTAGAATTAAGTACCCTTTATAATTTTTTTTGACATTTTGAATTTCTACTTCGTTATCTGCTCATTTTTCACTAAAAAAACGTCAAAGTAACTTGTGTAATATATGTAGTTTACTGCTTAGGTGATAGACACTGAATGAACGTGAAACAAATCATCTGTGTGGCTAGTTAAGGTGTTCGTTATAACCTCTCGAACTTGTTTTGTTTGCCCCTAAGAAGTGCGTGTAGCTAATTCCATGATAATAATAATAGCAAATGCAACATGGCGGCCATCGTGAATAAGGTCTATTCAAAACCATAACCATGACTGGTACACAAAACGACTTACAAAACAAGACAGCAACCAAGAAAACTACAAATTTCGGAGAAGTCAAAAAAGACTTTACCTAAAACAGGAGCGAATAAATAAAGTGTAGACCAAAAATGAAGAGATGACACAACTTAGGTTGCACACCTATATTTCAGCCGCACAAAACGGCCTGCTTCAGGGTCATTACAAACCGTTACACAAGAACGTTAACTACACGCTACTTAAGCTCAAATATGCACCAGTGACAATAACAAACTTGCCTACTTAAATAAAACATAGCAGGCGCGCACACATATGAAAAAGATAAAACTAAAACGACACAAAAGGGGAAAATAACGACCCAATAACGACAACAACAGCACAAAGAAGTGAAAGAGCGTTCGCGGGCTATGTTTATATGCTTACACCAGCTGAAACACGATAGAAGACTACCGTTTTCTGGCGACATTATTCTGTAAAAGAAGTCCCTATCGTTGGGGCCATCTGGTCTCAACGTTTCTAATCTGTATACCCACTCTTCTTCTTTTATAGCCAGTTTCTCTTTAGTGTAAACTTTATCGATAATCTGGACGCTAACATCCTTTAGTAAATTTTCAGCTCCGACTATTGCATTTCTAGCTTTTTGATTGGCTAAAAAACTCCGACTATGAGCCAATAGTCGAAGTTTTACGTCATATGGAAAATAGTGCGCCAAGATGCTCTTTCCGGACGCTTTGTAAAATTGTGGGTTCATGGAATAATTGTTTTAGTAAATTCCCAAACCGCGTTTTGCCGCCCATTTTTATTTCCACGATTTTACAAAGCGTCCGGAAAGAGCATCTTGGCGCACTATTTTCCATATGACGTAAAACTTCGACTATTGGCTCATAGTCGGAGTTTTTTAGCCAATCAAAAAGCTAGAAATGCAATAGTCGGAGCTGAAAATTTACTAAAGGATGTTAGCGTAGTCCTTGATGTCCGGAACCATGAATTCAAAGTGCTTATAACGTGGTCGTATTTCCTGTAAACAGTCGATTTACTGGAATGAGCTTTCATGCGACTTTTGTGGTTACTAAATCTCAGCCTTAATTACGGACGTTCGCGCCTATTGATACTGCGCATTTTTTTCGCGCATGTCACGCACACGTCATGTATCGCAGACCACGAAGGTAAACACGATGCTAAAGGCGCAAACATTTTCCACAAGAATCGAACGTAAAAGCGTGTGGAATCATGGGATAGCTGTGGACCCAGGTCTTCTCGGAAATGTCACGCAATGACGTGACAATGCGAATATACCATCGTTTTGAGAACTTCGCAGCGATTTTACTCTCTTGAATGCCCGTCACCCCTATTTTTCTTTCCGTAGATCACTTCCTTTTCTGATTTTGTCCATTTTAACAGAAAAAAACAAAAAAATCTGTGCGTGAGAAGTTACAAATATTTCGTCTTTAATGCTTTCGTGCGACCGAAGTTTTCTTTCTTAGACTAATAGGTATCGTTTTTCAAGGTCTATTTTAACTCAGAAAAAGACATCAGCTGCAAAGGTTAATTTAGTTATATTAGTTATGTTGAATTGAGTATGTTTACCTGATCTAAATTTCACTAATGTAGCTTTAATATTGCTGACAGTTGTAAGCTGAGATCGTCTTAAAGTAATGCAATCTTCTAAGCTTTCGACTACTAGAACTGTAGTCTTCAACTGGCAAAAAGATGAATAAAATAAAAATCACTGATGTTTCTGTGCCATCAGACCTTAAGATTCCTAGAAAAATTTTTTTTTTCAAGCATACTGATATATGTTTCTAGTATGAGGTCTCTATTTCTTTCTGGACACCATGTTGACTTATTTCTGAAAGAACCAACATCCTCCTTTAAACGTTAACGTCTAACAAAATCGGAAACGTCCTTTCTAAGAGCAAAAGTATCCATTTTTTCAGGTGCACAGCAAAACGATAGACCCTTAGTTTCAGCTGGTGTTAATTCTCTATTAGAGAAATTACCTACTCTTTGGAATCCACCACTAAAGACGCGGCCGCTACTACCGTATTCCACCATTCTTCACAGTAACTGTAAAAACTCAGGAACTGAATTTGTTTTCACCAAAGATCAGGGTCTAACTGAATTGTCTCCAATGTAGTCACGCAGTGCGATCATTTTTTTTTTTTCTTTTTTGCTTTCAGTTCTCATGTTTTGCGCTTTTTTTATTGCCTCTTACAGATTTATTTTCTTATCGTGGTGTACTCGTTCCACGAAGCCCTTCGTGAGGACCCGTCTGGTGCAACCGCGGGATATGGTCCCGAAAATCCACCGGTAAGGACTGAAAAGAGCAGTTGGTAATCAAGTGTAAAAATAATTTCGCCATTTGATTTTAAACTACTGCGTTTGTAACTAAAACATTTCACTTTACATTCATATATAAATAATAAATTATCGGAAGGCTCCCTCTTGAAGCCTCTAGGGCCAAACAAGGTGTGGCAAAAAAACACAACAATTTCCCAACTTTAGAGAGGAAGACCAGCTGGTGCCACTTTTCCAAAAGCAGGACTTGACTTCAATTCCAGTACACTAATCAGTGATGTAGCTGCACTTCCTCTCCACCACAGGAAGACCACCCTCTGTTGGTGTGGTTGTTATCGATCGGCTGAAAAAAAGTACAGATCAATATAGATTCATGACAACCACACCAACTGAGGGTGGTCTGCCTGTGATACTACCAAGCAAGGCCCAAAGCAACATCATTTGTAACCTATTTACATCCATATTCATTTTCCCGCGCTCAGCGCAGGCAGCACGTGTCCCAGGACTTGATTACTATTCTTGTATCGACATCTGTTGTGATTGTACACAATACTTAAATTTTATTCGAACAATTTTTGGAATTACAATAAGTTTTTTTTTCTCATCCACAGGGACAAGCTGCCAGCGCACCTCCTCCTCCTGCTGTTGTACAGATGTATAACCCAGCCGTCTAAGCGTGTTTATAGTGCTCTTTTGCACACATTTTGTCAACTTCTACAACTTAGAACAGTGTACTTAACTTCTCGTGGAAAACATTATTTGTTAGCACTGCGTAATTTTAATACCTGCCAAGATTCACTTCAAATACGCACCTCGGTGATCCAATTTCCCGGCGTGCCGGGGCATCTGGACGGAAAGGTCATTATTTAACCTTTCAACTGGAAGCGAACATGCCACGTGTCATGGGTTAAAACTTACTAACCCCCTACGAAAACAACAACTTGAACTTTCGATTTGCATGTGATCAGGTCGTGCACGCCTTCGCGCAGTAAACTATTCTTAGGAGTGATGACGTGTCTTTTGGCTCTGGTGCCTTTCACAATTCTCAAGTTACTATGAATTTTAGGTATAAGTAAAGGCAATTTTAAAACGTGTATTTACCGAAAGGTTTAACATTTCTGGTATCTAATCTTTTATGTTTGTAGATGGGACTTGTGACATTTTGTAATAAAGTCGTAAGGTGGCACATATATATAATTTGTTCGTTTTCTGGGTTTGGAGATAAAACAAAGCGCGTAAGCCTGCTTTTCACCAGCAGAAGCAAGAACAAGCGCAAGCGTAAGTAGCCTATGCTGAGTAAAAAGTAAAGTCAATTAAAGTCAATTTCTTTAATGTCGATAGTTGCTCCAGTTACGAAACTGGTATCTATGGAAGCCGACGGTGCGCCTTTTAGTCCATATTAACATTACAAAAGCATGAAGGTTTCTATCAAAACAGAGTCACTGGCAGCCTCGCTTCCATTCTTAGGCCAGGTAACTTAGATACAACTGTAAAATGGTCTATTGGCCAGGTGAAGTAAACTTTCTTGTGCTTTATGACGTATTTCGTTTTCACACCGGCCATAACGCGAACGCAAGCAGAACACAAGAAAAGAACAAATGTTGATCCTTGTGCCTATCTTTATGCTTGCGTCAAGGCTGTTTTCATGGAGAAATGAAACTGTTACGCTTATATGCTTGCACCACTAGTGAAAACCAGACTTCAACGAATGGCCGTAAGGAAAACCGTAAGCTGCTTATTCGGCGGCCTTAATTAACAAAAAGCTGACATATTCAAAGAGAAAAGTCCATAAGAATGATTTAACTTTCTCCGAAATCTTCAAATTTTTTCAGAGAAAGCACGAAAGACAAGGTCTCTTCAGAGATATTTTACAATTAGGGAAATTCAACAAGGAAAGTAATACTTATCTTATCAACTGTCGGAATTACAAGATCAACACTCAGCTTTGAAGTAATCAAATGCCAATGTGTATACGTTGTGTAAATGCAGTCTTGAACAGTTTGTGGAAACTTACAATGGCGACAAAGTCTTTTGGGTCTTTGACTCTATTATTATGCAAAGTTTGAGCTATATTTTTCTGACTATTGTTTTGGCACCAACGTGACCGTCTTATCAAGTGAGGGCAATCAAAGAATTGTTGAAATATTGACTCCTTTTGCAAGTACTGGAGCAGAAAATACTTAAAACAAAAGAACTAAACGAAAAACAGAAAATAAAATGCTTTCCGGTACATGCAGAGAGACCAAAAATACGAGGTTTTCACGTGACGTCATCGCCGCCATGTTGGTGGACGAAAACAAAAGATCTCTCATTAGCCTTTTTTGTTCGCCCATCAAAAGTCGTACATTTCTCTGTTGTTATTGGTGTCCCTAGAGGTTAGTTAAAAATGTCCTATATTGTGTGAACATGTAGCAGGGACAAAATCACAACATTGCACACACATGAAAATGTTGCGGGTACATGTCCCGAGGGATCGGATATGTTGCAGCGACATGTCCCCTCTTGTGAACTGATAAGTTTATACTGATGATTGTGGAACACTAATTTGAGGTGGTTTAGTCCCCGCGGCGTGTCCCATGAATTTCAACTTGTCGATAGCGCTAAGTTATATTTTGGAGTGACGTTTTCGTTGCTGTAGCCGTTGTACTTGCTTAAATTCCCAGTACTGCATAATTAGGGGGACTTAAAAGATCTACGACGGCGACGTTGATGAAAATGTCGCCTCAATCATAACTTTACACTATAGTGAGTTTCTCGCGAATAGGCCATCTCGTTCGCGTAGTACAAAGTGGGCGAAGTATCCTGAAAATAATTTAGTTTCAGAGTAAAAATAGACCTTATTCCAAAAAAATTTTATAAAAAATCTTAAATAATATGCGTTCACGAATAGGCAGCCAACTTCATTGGCTGCCTATTCGTGAACGCATATTATTTATTTTTTTAATTACCTATAAGGCTGTTCATGGGCATGCCCCTAATTATATCAAAGAGTTAATTAAATTTAAGAAGCCTGGAAAATACAACCTTAGGTCAAATAGTGACAATTTACTATTAGAAATAGAAAAATTGAAAACATATACTACTCTTGGAGACCGTGCATTTCAAGTCGCCGCTCCAAAACTATGGAATAACCTACCATTTAATATTAGAAGTTCATTATTTTTACCATCTTTTAAGAAAGCACTCAAGACGTATCTTTTTAGAGAAGCATTTCCTTAAATATTTTAATTGCTTACACGACATATACAATTCTTCTTTAGATATTAAGGCCAGTTTTTTTATTTTTTATGCTATTCATATAATTTTAATTGTTATGAGTAATTAGTTATTAGTTATCATCGGTTACTAGTTATATTATAAAATTGTAATTAGGTTTTTAATGGATTTAGTTCCGCGCAGGTGAAAATGTAAATTGATACTTGCGCGTTATAAGTAAATAAATTATTATTATTATTATTATTATTATTATTATTATTATTATTATTATTATTATTATTATTATTAAAATGGCCGTCATTTAAATATGCTTTTGTTTTTATTCAAATTAGCCCTTGATGCCTCGTTCTTGAGCTGAAAATTTAAAAGAATATTTTGCCTTGAACGAGGCATCAAGGTCTAATTTGAATCAAAACAAAAGAATATCTAAATGGCGGCCATTTTGGAATAAGGTCTATTTTTACTCTGAAACTAATATATTTTCAGGATACTTCGCCCACTTTGTACTACGCGAACGAGATGGCCTATTCGCGAGAAACTCACGATAGTGCAAAGTTATTATGATTGAGGCGACGTTTTCATCAACGTCGCCGTCGTATATCTTTAAAGTCCTCCTAATTATGCAGTACTGGGAATTTAAGCAAGGACAAGATTTAAATTTGTACGCACGCTTTGTGCTCAAAACCTCAAATTTGATGATTTCACGTCGTTGTTGTGCAGAGTACCACACAAATATGTGCTAAAAATTCGTGCCGCACGTACAGCACGATTATTTTTCCTCTTTTAAGCAACGATATTGTTGTTTTGTTGCGTTCTCGGTGACGACGATGTCGTAGTTTTTAAAGTCCCTAATACGTGCTGAAATGCGTCCAGCACGTGCAGCACGTGCGGCACGATTACTTTTCCTCTTTTAACCAATGATATTGTTGTTTCGTGACGTTCTGGGTGACGACCATGTCGTGGTTCTTAAAGTCCCTAATAAGTGCTGAAATGCGTGCACCACGTGCAGCACGTGCGGCACGATTATTTTGCCTCTTTTAACCAATGATATTGTCAACGTTGTTTTGTGGCGTTCTCGGTGACGACCATGTTGTAAATCTTAAAGTCCCAAATACGTGCTGAAATGCGTGCTACACGGACAGCACGATTATTTTTTCCCCTTTTAACCAATGATATTGTCAACGTTGTTTTGTGGCGTTCTCGGTGACCACCATGTTGTAGATCTTAAGTCCCAAATACGTGCTCAAATGCGTGCCGCACGGACAGCAGGATTATTTTTTTTATCTTTTAACTAATGATATTATTGTTTTGTGGCGCTCTTGTTGAATTGACAGTCTTTAATAGCTCCGATGTTAGAGCAGTGCCGCCCAATCCCATGGCCATAGTTCGGCTGTGTTACGAGTTGACAGGTATCTTGCAAACTAAACTGAACGCAGGGTTGTCAAAACAACAACAAGAAGATTTATTCCAAATTGAACGGAGTTTCCACGAAGTAAAACTCTAAACAGCACGTACTCGATAAACTTTAATTAATACACGGCCTCCGCCGTGACGTGACTAAACACGGCTAATGCCAACTCTCTCCGCTTGTGAAAAACTAGTTAAAAACCATCGCTCAGACTCGCTTACTTATATACTTTCACAATGAGATTCTAGAACTTTCTAAAACAGTAAACAATCTAAAACACACCGATTTAGAAACGCTTACGCACGAACCTAAAAATAAACAAACTACAAACTCTCGCGAAGCTTCAGAAAGTAACGCTAGTCACGCAATGCTATTTTTCGTAACAGACTGCCGTCTAAGCCTGGATAGCAAGTTGCTTGAGTTGCATTATAACTATGCACGATGATCTGATCGCTTTCACTGATTCACTACTTGCACAAATCCCATAATACACCCCTTTTACCCCCCCCCCCCCCCCCCCCCCCCCCCCCCCGCCCCTCCTAAAAAATCTGCGTAGTCACTGTTTTAGCCTTCTCTTGGGACATTTTCATGTCCCAGGAGAAATTGCAAACAATGGTTATGCAAACGTTTTGGGGGGTAATAGAGGTATATTATGGGATTGTGCAAGTAAAATATATCAACTGAATTTCATGGATTCTTTCTATCAGCGAAAAGGAAGTTGGCGCTCAGACTTCAGGGACTCTTTAAATTG
>NC_090878.1:15851204-15853704 GCF_036669935.1 Montipora foliosa | reverse complement strand
CCTGAAAGGACTCGACGAATAAAATACAACTGCTCACAACTCTTAATTTCTTACGGTATCCGACTAAAAGTCTACTGGCCAAGGCAGAAATTAACCTCAAATGAGAAGAGAAGTCAACTTGCATTGCTCTCAAAACTGTGCACGTGCTTCCCAAGCTATTCAAAAGGCTTGTCAAATGAAGAGTGTTCTGCCAATTGCGTATGGTTGGGTGAATGGCGCAAATTTCAATAAATGAAAATTGCTTTCAACATCAACAACCAACCTGCAATTCAACATTTTTCTCTTTTGGTCAACAATAAAATTCGTCCAAATTCAATGGCAAAGGCAATAGCCAAATTTAAAACACGCCTCATACAACACCAAAAGTAAGTCAAATCAACGACAACGAATCACCTCAAAACCACCAGGCAATATCAACGACAAAGTTTCAACGACAAAATAGGCGGCTAAACAATTTAGGGGACGCGAACAACTAGCTATGGTCGGGGAAGGTTAAAACCGAAAAATTCCGGCATGCTGGCATCAAAGGACAGGTATACATTTTAGGCACGTGATATTAGTCTCGTGATTTTGGTCATGATCTAAGCAACGAATTTTTGGCAGATTTCTGTTGATTTGCGCAGCAGTACCTACACGCAAATCGCGGAAAATGAAAAAAAAAGTGATTCATAGAATGTTTATCTCTATCTGTCAAATTATATCATTGATATTATTTTGAAAGCTGAATTGAATGTGAATGATGGATATGAGAAGCATTTTCAAACCTTTTTTTTTTTTATAGAAGAGTTTCGAAATTAAAAAAAAAGCAAAAGTTTGTAGTAAAGTTTGACTCTTTCAATTGCTCAAAATCTAAGACTTCCTGTTACAAATATCTAAAGAACAAGCCCCATTCAGAGCGCCCTGTTCTCTTGCCAGAATGCCGGAATTTTTCGGTTCCAACCTTCCCCGAGCATAGCCGGTCGCTCGCCCTCAAATTGTTGAACCACCTATTTTGTCGTTGAAGTTGATATCGATATGGGGATAGACTTTCACATACCGGACTCAAATGGCCGAGGACAAAAGAATCTTTGTTATTCCGATTAGGCCTTGCTAACAGGGTATTGTTACGTTCTCTTTGTTCTTTTGTTTCATGGACATTAATTATTTCGCTTCCGGTATATGAAAGACCAGCCCGATATTGCAATGTTGGTTTGAGGTGATTCGTTGCCGTTGATTTGACTTACTTTTGTTGTTGGATTAGGCGTGTTTTAAGTGTTGGTTATTGTGTTAGGCGTTGCATTTGGACGAATTTTATGGTTGACCTAGAGATAAAATGTTGAACGGCAGGTTGATTGTTAATGTTGAAAGCAATTCTTATTCTTGAATTTTGCACCATTACGCCAACCACAATGCGTTAACTTTGCCCACCTGTTTCGATATTAACATGTTTTCTCCCTATTGCGTAGGTGGAGCTTCTTCCTTCAGTAGTTTGTCTTCCTGTTGCTGTGCATCGGGAAATATTACACAACCGCTCACAACTTTAAAAACAAAAACAAACAATAGTACACTGAGTGAGCCTCAACTAACATTCCCTAGCATATGTCGTCTTTAAGCATGCACAACAAAACTTGATGAACAAAGCCTTGGCTTAAGTTTACGAAAGAGAACAGACTTCCATGTTTTGAAAGACAAAATTCAAGTTCACTGCTAATCTCGTACCCAGACCTCACTCTGTCACTGGAAATGTGAGATCTGGTAAAGTTCGACAGTACACTATTTTTCATTGGCTGCTAAAAAAAGGTTGCGGCAATGCAATCTAAGCTCCGATTGGCTTATTTCGATTTTTGGTTTTTGCAAGCTCATGTGCTGTTTTGAATAAATGTCAGTTGTCCGGAGGAAAGTTTTGTTTTTTCCGACGCCAGAAAAGCTTTACAGTTGAGGAAAATCATTTTAAAAATTTGCGACGTTTGTGTAAATGGTACCGACGAAAGCCCCACGTACCCTGCCACTCGAATAAAGTTCTGCGTAGCTTGCTACGCAGAAACTAATAAATTCAAGTTGAAGTATGTAATTTATTCAAAACAGTGTTTCTTGTTCTTAAAGCGTGACTCGCGATTTAAGTAGTGATCAATTGTGAATTTTACAGTTAGACAACTACATTTTTCACGAGATCGTGTCAAGAAAATAGAACTCGTTGCAGTGATTAGATCTAAGCACTCTTTAACATTTTCGCTTTCAATTTACGGTTTGGCTAACTACACTAGTACTTTTCACAAGATTGTGAAGAAAATAGCACTCGTTTACTGATTAAGCCAAAGCGTTAGTTTCAGTGATTAGGCCTAAACCCTCTTCAACATTTTAGCTTTCAATTTACAGTTTGGCTAACTACACTTTGCACGAGATCGTATGAAGAAAATAGCACTCGTTTATTGATTAAGCTTAAGCGCTCGTTTCATTGATTCTGAGTTACTCCGACAATTAAACAATCTCGACCGTTCAAAAACAATCGCCTGTAGCGCTT
>NC_090878.1:15818704-15833704 GCF_036669935.1 Montipora foliosa | reverse complement strand
TTGGGTGCCCCTGCTATATCTTATCCTCCTGTACCACAAGAATGTCCAGTTAAGTTTACTGAGAAATAACGACTCCTGTGGCAACAGCCAAACCTACAAAACAAGAAATTCGATGGATGAACGACGAAAACTGAAAATCGTGCTGCACGTGCGGCACGCATTTTAGGGCATCTCCTTCCCGAACTCTGCAAAAATTAGAAACTAAAATAACCAAAAGATGATCGTGAGCATACGAAAGCGAATCGTTCATTCTCTGTAATTTTTATGCTGTAATTGGATGCGCACGAACGGGCCGGATTTTAAGTAAAATAATAATAATAACAGAGAATGAACGAGATCTAGTACGAGTTGCTTGATCTTGCTGTCATTCAATAAATTGTGATTAAAATCATATAGATTGAGATATTCAGAAATTGATTAAAAAGACAAACGCAACTAGATTCATTTTGACAACGTTTCGACATCGTCCGATGTCATCGTCAGGCAATGAATTTTAATCGGATGAAGCATAACTTATAGTACAAGAACAATAGAACAATAGACTAATATATACAATAGTACGCTAACAATAAATGTGAAATCTAAGTAAATAGTTTTGTCCTGACTTTACTTAGATTTCACATTTAATGTTAGCGTACTATTGTATATATTATTCTATTGTTCTATTGTTCTTGTACTATAAGTTATGCTTCATCCGATTAAAATTCATTGCCTGACGATGACATCGGACGATGTCGAAACGTTGTCAAAATGCATCTAGTTGCGTTTGTCTTTTTAATCAATTTTTATCACAAGATCTAGACTTATTAATATTCAGAAATCTTCATTAAATTTGAGCAAAAACTATTTTGACCATTGTTGTAAAGCTCAATTGACATTTAGCTACATTTGTAGAGATTGTTTTTACTATTAAATTGTCATTGAATTGTCGTCAAAGCAAATCGTTGAGATTCCATAACCTTGTTTTGAAATAACGGAAGTTAAGAATTGTCAATATTGAGGTTGGTTCGTGGGATGATGACAGGTGAAACGCGTACGTGCCTTGATTCCTTCTTTTATAACCTATAAATCTGATGCAACACGCTGACTCTCTTTAAAGAGCGTCTTGCATCACGTACGCGTTTTACCTGTCGAAGCGCTATTCTAGCCATGGCTGTCTTAGTAAGTCGTTGTTGCTGCGGCTTTGGCCTCAATTCTGGAGTTTTGTTCCTCGCCATGTTGAGTGCGGTGAGTAAACTGATCTTCGCATGAGTTTTTTTGGAAGAATTTTTTCGTCCTCTGTTTAACTCGGCTCAACGCAAAGCTTGGGCATTGCAATTGGTACCTCGTGCTTGACGAGCTACAGTTAAACTTAAATCGTGTATGGGTACTTGAGAATCATGGGGGAAACGTTTTTTTTTTTTTTATTGGGACTGGTAGTAGTAGTAGTAGTAGTAGTAGTAGTAGTAGTAGTAGTAGTAGTAGTAGTAGTAGTAGTAGTAGTAGTAGTAGTAGTAGTAGTGGTAGTGGTAGTGGTAGTGGTAGTGGTAGTGGTAGTGGTAGTGGTGGTGGTGGTGGTGGTGGTGGTGGTGGTAGTGGTAGTGGTAGTGGTAGTGGTAGTGGTAGTGGTAGTAGTAGTAGTAATAGTAGTAGTAGTAGTAGTAGTACTAGTAGTAGTGGTAGTGGTAGTGGTAGTGGTGGTGGTGGTGGTGGTGGTGGTGGTGGTAGTGGTAGTGGTAGTGGTAGTGGTAGTGGTAGTGGTAGTGGTAGTGGTAGTGGTAGTGGTAGTGGTAGTAGTAGTAGTAGTAGTAGTAGTAGTGGTAGTGGTAGAAGTAGTGAATGAAACAGATGCATCTCTTTCAAGTGCGAAAGAGTGAAATGATCCTTGCGTTTATCTGAACAATTTAAGCAGTTGTCGCTTTTTGTAGACACCTGAAAAAAATCCGATGACGGTGCAATGCTCTACCAACTGTCAAGCTATGAAGCTACTCGGTTGGGAGCAGGTCAATTTCATGGGCCGATTTGTTCCTCTGAAAGGACTTGATGAATGAAATACAACTGCTCACAACCCTTAATTTCTTACGGTATCCGACTAACTCTGAAAACAGTCTACTGGCTAAGGCAGAAATTAACCTCAAATGAGAAGAGAAGTCAACTTGCTCTCAAAACTGTGCTTACCACAGGGGAAACCGAACGAGAATATAGCTCAAAACCACTTAAACATATCATTGTTAAATGTATTTTAGTATTTAATCGGTAGATATAGGCATGTTTTAACCTCTAAAAATTTTTCACCTGTTCGGATTTCCCAGCTGAAAGTCTAGTGATCCGAAAATTATAGGGATCAAAACTTACCTATTCGAAAATTTCAGCCAGAAAAAAGGCTCCCGAAAATTCTAGGTGACCTTTTTAGGGTAAAAATCCGTTAAAAATGGGCATTTATACCATTTTTCAGATGTCCAAAAATCCTAGGAGAGGCAGGCAAGCAAGAAATTTTACAACAAATGTTCCGAAAATTCTCGATCTCAAAACGTCTTCCGAACAGATATTTTCCGAAAATTGACGTTGGGTGCCCCTGTTACCAATCTATTGAAAAGGTTTGGGAAATGAAGAGTGTTCTACCAATTGCGGTATGGTTGGCTAAATGGCGCAAATTTTAATAAATGAAAGTTGCTTCCAAAATCAACAGGCAACCTCCAGTTCAACATTTTTCTCTTTTCATCATCATCATGATTTCTCTTTGCGCCAGTAGGCGCATAAGGCCGTCAGGCGCTTTGTCCAATACTCTCTGTTTCGCGCCGCTGCCTTGGCCACATTCCAACTCTTCCACCCTGCTTTGTCTCTCTCCTTCTCGACCGTCCTTCTCCAAGTGGTCCTTGGTCTCCCTCTCGCCCTTCGACCCTCCGGCGTCCAACCCAAAGCTGTGAGACAATCATTCTCATCTTCTCTCCTAAGTACGTGGCCCAGCCAGTTCCACCTTCTCCGTCTTATCTCGCAGCTTATGTTGTTGATTTCTGCCATTTCCACTACTCTGTTGTTTGATATTCTTTGCTGCCATCTGATTCTCAATATCCGTCTCAGGCATTGGCACTGGAAACTGTTCAGTCTTCGTTCATCAGCCTTTGTGATCTTCCAAGTTTCGCAACCATATAACAGGACTGGTCGAACTAAGGTCTGGTCTTTGTTCCTCTTCCTATTCCTCTGGCTGCCCATACCTTCCCTAGCCTCTGAAACACACCACGGGCTTCTGCAGCCTGTCCCTAATGTCTCTACTGCCTCCACCTTCTTTGTCCACGGTAGCTCCCAGGTATGGGAACTCCCCAACATCCTCCACTTCCTCGCCATTCACCGCAATCCTCTCCCTGTCGCTGGCATACTCCGTCCTTAGTGTTTTACACTTTCTCACATTTAGTTTAAGGCCCACTCTGGCTGCTTCCTCTGTCAGTCTCCCAGTCTTCTCATGCAAGTCATTTAACTTGGATGACAGCAAGGCGATGTCGTGTGCAAATTCTAAATCCTCCAGCACTGTTGTGAAATTCCATCGTATCCCTCTTCTCTTATCTGCTGTTGTCCTTTTCATGATCCAATCCAGGGGCAGTAAGAACAAGAATCGTGACATCACACATTTCTGCTTAACACCGGACTTGATCTTGAACCAGTCTGATGTTTCACTTCCATCAATGACTGCGCACTCGAAGCCCTCATAAACGCCTGCAATCATTCTCACTATCTTGCTTGGTATGCCCTAACTCCCCAAGATATTCCATAAGCTTTCTCTGTGTATCGAATCAAAGGCTTTCTCAAAGTCCACAAAGTGTATGTATAGGCCTACCCTCCACTCATTTGCCTGCTCTCTTCTCTTTTGGTCAACAATAAATATTCGTCCAAATTCAATGGCAAATACAATAGCCAACACTTAAAACACCCCTAATACAACACCAAAAGTAAGTCAAATCAACGACAACGAATCACCTCAAAACCATCAGGCAATATCAATATCAACTTCAACGACAAAATAGGCAGTTGATATTATTTTGAACGCTGAATTGGAGGTGAATGATGGATATGAAAAAGCATTCTCAAACCTCTATAGAAGGGTTTCGAAATAAAATAAAAAATAAAAAAACCTTTGCCCTAAAGTTTGACTCTTTTATTTGCTCAAAATCTAAGACTTGCTGTTACAAATGTCTTAAAAACAAGCTCCATTCAGGCCATCCTGTTCTCTTGCCAGCATGCCGGAATTTTTCGGTTCCAACCTTCCCCGAGCATAGCCAATCGCCCGTCCTCAAATTGTCAAACCGCCTATTTTGTTGTTGAAGTTGATATTGACATTGGGATAGACTTTCACACACCGGACTAAAATGGCGGAGGACAAAAGAACCATTGTTATTCTAATTAGGCCTTGCTAACAGGGTATTGTTATGTTCGCTTTGTTCTTTTGTTTCATGGACATTAATTATTTCGGATCCAGTATATGAAAGACCAGTCCGATATTGCAATGTTGGTTTGAGGTGATTGGTTGCCGTTGATTTCACTTACTTTTGTTGTTGGATTAGGCCTGTTTTAAGTGTTGGTTATTGTGTTAGTCGTTGCATTTGGACGAATTTTATGGTTGACCGAGAGAAAACATGTTGAACTGCAGGTTGAGTGTTGATTTTAGAAGCAATTTTGATTTCGTGAATTTTGCACCATTACGCCAATCATAAATGCGTTTCCCCACCTGTTTCGATATCAACATGTTTTCTCCTTATTGCGTAGGTGGAGCTTCTTGCTTCAGTAGTTAGTCTTCCTGTTGTTGTGCATCGGGAAAGTGTACACAACTGCTCACAACTTTAAATTACTTACAATATCCGACCAATACGGAAAATCCTCTGTGTAAGACCGGAAGTAACCTCTCTAAAAGGTTTGGGAAGTGAAGAGTGTTGTACCATCACAGGTGGCCCAAGCTCTGTGTTGTGTTTTAGTCGATACAAATCAGAAGGCTTAAGTTGCGCTTGTTTGTCTGTTGTCTCTTTCTGATCGTTCATTAATGTGCACTGCGGAGTATGTCTGAGAAATTGAAAAACCAAACGAGGCAAGAAATATACTGCTGGTGACCAAAAATTATATGGTTATGTAAATAAGCAAGAGCCTATTACCTGTAGCTTCCTTCTATATTCTACGCTTGAGTCAACTCTTTCCCATATCTTTTTTTTTTTTGAACGCAATAAGGGGCTGACCATAGGACTCTTATGATTAAAAATGATTGCCTATTATGAAAGCACACACCCCCCCCCCCCCCCCCCCCCCAAATCCTTCCCTACCTGCGAGCTGCTGCTAAAAATAGAAAGACACGAGAAAGGGTAGACTCCGAGTCCGAGTGGGTAATATGGAAGATGGGGGCTCCGGGTAATGGACCCCTGAAATAAGATAATTTAACCTGATAAAGAATTTAGGCCCCGTACAAAAGGGGCGTTGGCATCTGTTGGCCAACAACTCCCAACATTGCCAACATTGTTGTGTGTTGGTGAGAATTTGAAACTGGTCAAACTTTTGCCTAACAACTTACAACATTTCTTTTGTTTCGTGATCGCCGATGCGTAGCGCAACAATGTTGGAACTGTTTGCACAGCTCTTCCAGTAATAAGAAGAATAAAAGCAAGGTGAGACACGCTAACACCAACCCGGTGTGGCCAACATATCACGCATGCGCTCAACCATTTCACCCGGTCAATTAGAAGCCACATGTACGGCATGTATGGCATGTGAAGCTGCCACTTAAAGGGGTGCTAAACACACCCGCCTGGTATGTTAGCTACGCCATGCTGATGAGGCCCAAAAGGCCGAAACAGCTGTCCATGGCTGCTAATTGACCAGGTGAAATGTTTGAGTGCATGCGTGATGCGTTGGCCACACCGGGTTGGTGTTAGTGTGTGTCACCTTGCTTTTATTGTTGCTTCCAGTAATGTTTGGGCCACGCAAGTGCATTATGTATGATCTTCTTGGATATAGAAACGCATTGCATTGACATCTGGAAAACAAGATGACAGCCGACTTGTTTGCTATGATGTCATTCGTCGGTTGGGTAATCCTAGTTATGGTTTTAGTTTGCTAAAACACATGCACGCAGCAAACATTCAGCGCATGATATTTCTGTTTTTCTTTCACTATAGGACCCGATTATCACTTCATTGCATGGTATTTCTATAATTTATATTTTTCAGGACACACATCACGGGAAAAAGTCTGGAAATCTCATAGCAACAGCAATCGAGTTTATTTATAATTCCACATGCCTGTGGTTCTGTACCCTCCTCTCCCATGAAATCAAGACCCGGAGCCTACAACTCTACTGTGTTCGTGTAACGGCGTTTTCACAGACCGATTTATTTTTAGATTGAATTTCTCGCGAATGAGACTCCCACAGGAGCCCGATGACCAATTACAAGAAATTAAGCTGACGTCATAGGGTCACCGAACCGGAACTGCCTTTGTTTTTTGACCTAATTCGCGGGAAGGGCTAATCTAAAAATAAACCTACTTGTGAAAACGCCGTTTCACAGACGCTGTGTGGAAGTTGCACGCTCCAGATGGGCTCCTGCCTCTGCCCACAACTGGGTTTTGGCTTCCTCACTACCTCACTGCCTATCGTCAGCCTTGAGAGAACTCTCTTCAAAATCGTTTGCATAAAAAAAAGAAAACAAAAACAAAACAAATAGATGGAATTGGGGACCAGCAAGCCTCTTGAATTGATGAATTCCAATCGTACACTGAGTGAGCCTCAACTAACATTCCCTAGCATATGTCGTCTTGTAGCATGCACAACAAAAGTTGATGAACAAAACCTTGGCTTAAGTTTACGAAAGGGAACAGACGTCCATCTTTTGACAGACAACATACAAGTTCACTGCTGGCTTCCCATTCGTTCAGTTAAAATACTTTATCCACGAGTTGGCCTATGGCGTCCTTTGATTTTATATCTTTTTCATTTTGCACTTTCTTCTTATAATAGGCTGGTGGAGGATATGAGATCTATTCATCATTCAGCAGCGCAAGTGCACTTACACTTTCCCGGGAGGACTTTGTCTCTTTAAAGTATTACGACGGTAAATGGAATAGTAATCCTTAAAAAAAAAAAAAAAAAACAAACAAACAAACAAGTTAGTTAAACTAGTTAATAGTGCGAAAGAGAAGTTTTCAATTGCGAACGTCACAAATTAACAAAGTTATTTCTCAAACAACTCTCATGCACCAACGCACGAAAACAGTGCTACGATCCTATCAGTAATCGAAGACGTTACATGCAACTTGATCATGCGCGCTTGCCAATCGGGCTTGCAGAGTTTTGCCTTAGCTTGTCATTGGTTGAAGGGTTTGAATAGCGAGAGAATAGGCCTTTTTCGATATATTAAAATTCAGCTGGATGGCGAGGTAGTGAGGACAAATACAATAGAAAGTGGATGATATGTAAATATTTTTCACATTAATTCCAACGTTTTTCTATTGTTTTTGTCCCCACTGCCTCGCTATCAAGCTGAATATTTAATATTTCGAAAATGGCTTCTTTGAGCCAATTTAACTTCTTGTGTTTTTGTTATGACAAGCAAATTTATGGAACCTTTGTTCATTTAATATTTTTACAACAACGTAATTTTTTTTCCAAAATTTAAACCTCGAAACCCTTTAGAAGGATTACTAAAACGTGTTTCTTGAGCATATGATGCTGTTAAAGAAAGGCAAATAAGGAGTTTAAGAATAAGTGGTTTTCACGTGACGTCATCGTCGCCATGTTGGTGCATATAGACGAAAACAAAAGATCTCTAATTAGCTCTTTTTGTTCGTCCACCAGCAATTGTACATTGCAGCATTGTTATCCGTGTCTCTAGTAAAGACAACGCCACCAAACAATAACACCATTGGTTGAAAGGGGGCCGGAAAATGCAGCACGTGCGGCAGGCATTTCAGGGCTTTTTTTTTTCGCGGCATTCAGCATAAAGGCCTTACCAAACGCTTGCAACATTACAACGCAACACCTTGCAACATTGTTGGGCACAACATGTTGCACAGTTTTGGGCACGCGGTTGCGATATGTTGCAACATATTGGATGATGTTGTATCAAATTTGAAAACGGTCAAAATTTTCCTGCAACATTAGGGCCGATTTACACGGTACGACTTTGTCGCATGCGACAACGGCTTACGACAGGCCCACGACATGATTTTCGATTGTTGTGTACGTCAGAAAAAATGTCGTAGCATTTTAAAACATGTTTTAAAACGCTGCGACAATCGTAAGTCATGTCGTAGACCTGTCGTGAGCTTGTCGCATGCGACAAAATCGTATCGTGTAAATCGGCCCTTAGAGAGTTAACGCGCGTTCTTGAGACACAGACACCGGAAGACAAGTGCCTCCCAGATTTTTATACTTATCATCTCTAATGGGGAAAAGATACTTAGCAATGTAAATGTGGTTGTGTTAAGACAAGTAAAAAGGGAAAACAGCTCACTTCCAGTTGCCGTTTGCATGTCAATAATGCGCATGCTTACACTCCCTAAAAAGACGACACCGACAGCTAGACCAACACAATAAAACAAGCATATGATTGGCTAAAATAGGAAATTAATCGTGTTGCTCGTGCAGCAAGGATTTGGACACATCTTTGTGCGGTACTCTGCAAAACAAGGAAGTGAAATCACGAAATTTGAGGACAGCGCGAGCAAGCAAAAAAATTGCAATTTTTTGCATACTACAAATCTATGATAGTTAAGCTTTCGATTCATGCTAATTAGGCTAGTATACGACTTGTGTTTCCTATCTTTTGGCCTTGTAAAGTTTGCCCTCTGACACCAATCCTACCAATTTATTTTTAGGATACTTCGCCCACGTTGTACGAAGTCATATTTTGAGGTGACGTTTTTGTCGATCTCGCGGTCGTAGATCGTAAAGTCCCGAAAGAGAAAGACCTTATTGTTGCACTAGGGCATGCGCGCTAGGTCCACTTCTTGCGCGCCAGGGGCCTGAGGCACAAAAACGTCGACATGTTGCGTTGAAAATGTTACGAGCGTTTGGTCAGGCCTTAACAAGGACGCGAAATCACCAAGACTGTGGTTATGACCACAACTTGATCGGGCAAAAGAAATCTTTCAGTTCATTGTCTATTATTACAGCTCATACCGATTCATTTTAGAATACCGGCTTCGCTAACATTGTACGGCGTGTAGTTAAAAAGGTGGAGTTAGGGTTAAAATGATTTTGAGTGCAATTAAGTAAATAAGCACGAGTACATTTTTTCAAAGAACTGCTGCTAACACGCAAGAAATGAGCTCATATCAAATGAATTGGTTCCATTTTTGGCAAAACGCAAATTTTAGTCCGATGTTTACCGTTTTCCGTAAACATGATAATTACTGTTTTTGCTCCTTAAACCTCTAATTTTGTTTGTTTGTTTGTTTTTTTCGTAGACGCCGTCCAGGATTTAGCAGGGGCACCCAGCGATAATATTCGGCGAATTATGTGTTCGGGAGAGTCAGGCTGTTTAAAGAATTTCGGTTCTACGTTGCCAAAGAGCTATAGATTTCTTTACTAACACATCATCTAAAAGTTTCGTAACCAAAGAAAAGTAGTCCCTCATGTTTGCGGAAGGGATATTTTTTCCAAATATTTGGCTCTTTAAAAGGTCACCTGGCAGTTTCGGACGAACAAATGGTTCCCTGGGAAGTTCTACGAAGGCCACGCCTTTAGCTTGAAATGTCTGAAGCACAGATATCATTTCCTAAAATTTTCGGACACTTTGATTTTCAGCTAAGATTTCCGAACAGATCAAATTCTTCTAGCTGATAAAAACTTCTATTTATACAGTCTTTACACATTACAAGGAGCCTAAAAATGTCTCTCTAGAGGCTTTTGAGTTAAATTTGCCGCTGGGTGCACTTGTTTTAGCTCCCCAATGAAAAACGTTTGTTGCGAACGAGTAGCTAAAGTTTCTCCCTCCTCTCTCTACAGCCTCTTCGATATAATCGACAAGTGTTTTCTTCGAATCTTAAATATTTGCTTTTCTTTTCTTTTCTTCTAGTTGTTATCAACTTGCTCAAAACTAACGGAGTTTTCAATATTATTGTGGTTTTGACAAGCTTATTACTAATTGGAGCCTGCAACTGGGTAAGCTCCTTTCAATTTACTCCTTACGCTAAAATCCCTTTAATTAACAGCGATCAAGCATTTTGTTTCAATTGTTTTATGCACGCAGGACTTTTTCCCAAGACCAGTCAAAAAGTTAAGTCCTGGTTATATTTTTCAATGTCACTTTGTTCTAACGGTTACCCCTGGCCTGGTGACTGAAATATATTAACAAATTAGTATTTATTCATGTTTCAAGTACTTTAAAATTAAAGGGTAATTATAATTTTCATATCAGGTCTTCTATTTTTTTGAATTACTTATGATTATGTAATGTAATTATGATAATGTATTAGTTAATCTTCGGGACTAGTCATTTGCATGATGTTCGTTAAATTATTCTTCTTCTTTGTAACCTCAGATATCGTGCTAGGTTTTTTAAATCAATGTAGATGATCATCCTCACTAGCCTCGTTTGCACGAACAAAGTTCAAAAGAACTTTTGCTCCAAAGTGAGGCTAGTGAGGATGATTAGCACGAGGACAAACGAATAATTTATTGGTCGCCATTTACAAATACGGTCTAGAGTAAGCCAGAGGCTCCACACTGGGGGCGAATATATACCTGTAATAGCATTCCTATAATCTCAATTGGGTATTTATGTGTAAAAAATGAAAAAAAACAAAAACAAAAACAAAAAAAAAAATAATCTTTTTTTGTGTGTGTGTGTGATAAATACATCTTCATACCACTTTTTCAGAAAAATCGCTTCTTGGTCTTGCCATATCTTGCCTGGCATGTGATTCTCCTCGTTTACAACCTGGGAGTGACGATTTTCTATATAATTATATGGAAGGGGGTATGTATTTTAGCTTCTGGACTAAATAACGTTGAATATTACCTTTAAGTCGGATTCCACAAGAGGAAATGCAATTGTTCGTTCAGCCATGATACCCCAAATTTGTTCCGAACCAAGAAGCCCGCGAATAACGAATTCAGCATAATGCATAATCAGTGTGCACCAGAGGTGCACGAAGATAGTTGCCAACGTTTATGAAAATAGTTCGTTACTAAGACTGTCACATTTTCGAACTGCGAGGGGAAGTCAAATAATTCCTGTGTCTCTCGTGACTTAAAGAAATGCGACGGCTGTGGACGACGGAGATGACTGAATACAGTTTTGTTTACTAGTTAGCGCATCCCCGATACTGCGCTGTTGAAGAAACCTTCAAGATGGCCTTTGTTTTCTTTCTTTGACTGTGTGTAGCTTATCCTAATCATGCAGTTTTGTTCTTTTCAGTTCGCTGTTACTGGAATAGTCATTTTCAATCCTATTATCTGGGTTTTTTCGGTAAGTGCACAACTCAACGATCGTATTTGATCATGGAAGACATTGCAACGTTTGCCTTTTTGTAAATCCAGTCAGATACATACCTACTAATATGCTGGGACAACTTAGCTCTTTGAGAAGCAGAACAAAATTATTGCTTTTCACGCCTATGATTCCAGCTACGAACAAACTTTAACCCTCCCAGCCTCAACAATGCCACTTAGAGATTTTAGTCGTGTCTAACGCTATACTATATTTTACTCGTTACTGCCCCAATCGCTTAAAAACAGGCTGAGACAGTTTGCACATATTTGAGTGCTCAACAGGACTAGATCGAGAATACAAGAAGTACAATGTTTTATCAACCGAAGATTTGCCTAGGCACTTTATTACTATTCTTCGCAGTAACTGCAAAAAATCAGGAACTGATTTTTTTCTCACTAAAGATCAGGGACTAACTGTCTCCAATGTAGTCACGAAGTACGATCAGTTTTTTGATTTCACTTATCTTGTTTGGCGCTTTTTTATTGCATCTTACAGGTTTATTTTCTCATCGTGGTGTACTCGTTCCACGAAGCCCTTCGTGAGGACCCATCTGGTAAATCCGCGGGATATAGTTCCCCAAATCGCCCGGTAAGGACTAAAAAGAGCGGTTGGTAATCAAGTGTAAATATAATTTGGCCATTTTATATTTAACTACTGCCTACTGCGCTTGGCTTACCTAAAAAATCCACTTCCCATTCACAAATAAAGAGTAAATAATTGATTCTCTGAAGGCTCCCTCTTGAGGCTTTTAGGACCAAAGACGGCCTTGCATACGGCAGGCGCGCCTGAAATTTAAATTCACGAGTCAGGATTCAGCAGGCGAGAAAAACTTTAGTGTCCTGACTTCAATGAAAGTTTACAGGAATAGCATTGAAATAAGGCCATTTATCTCACTGGAGATGGCATTAAATATTCAGGAAAAGGAGCTTACAATTTCCAAAACCGTATCAGACTGTAAAAAGTGAAAAAATATGAAACCTTTTGTGTTCCAAGCTTGCAGTTTGGCGTCAAAAATGGGTCAACGGCTTCCGGCATGGCAACTCGCTCGTAGTTCGTGAAGTGTCCCCAGATAGGGTAATAGTTGTGTTATTTTGAGCAAAATATGCTGTTCTCCGTCAATTGAACCCGGTATTCTCAGCTTAACTATTACAAGAGGCCAAGGCAACTTAAGCATTGCCTTTATTTTTGTTAGCTTTGAAGAAAAAAGCTATTATCGTGTCGTTTCGGTAGGAAAGCTAAGTTTTGACTGCCGCTCGCACTGCAGGGGCAGTCGTCGTATGCAAGGGGTGATGCAATGAAAACAAAGCAAATTTGTAATAATCCCAACATTAGAGAGAAAGACCAGTAGGTTCAACCTTCCCAATAGTAGAACTTGATTTCAAATCCAGTACACTAATGAGTCACGTAGCGAAACTGTCTCCCTACTGATGCAACATATCCACAGGAGGACCACCCTCTGTTGGCGTGGTTGTAGAAAAAAGTGTAGAGGAGTATAGATCGACACCAACCACCCCCCAGCTGAGGGGGGCCTGTCTGTTATGCGACCAAGCAAGGCTGAAAGCAACATCATTTGTAACCTATTTGTTTTCATATCCATTTTCCCGCGCCCGGCGCCGGCATCACGTGTTTACCTCGTGCAATGCTACTTAACAATTAGATCCGTGGCCCTTGAGGGCGAAGGGTCTAATTGTTTTAGTATCAACCAACTAGTCGGACAGAAAAGACAATAATAAATTTAGCAAAATCAAGTTGAAGAAATATTTATTTGGGAATAAAACGAAAGAAAGCGTCACGCTTTTCGCTACTCGAAGACTATTACTAATAGTCCTCTAGTAGCGTAGCCAATTAAAATGCAGATTTGCATTAATCCACTAGATTCCTACCCTCTAATCGACATCTGCTGTGATTGTGAAAAGTAATCAGTTCAATTTAAGTCTTTAAATTAGTTTTGGCATTTTTACCAGGATATAAAATACTTACAATTTACACAAACAATTCTTGGAATTACAATAAGATCGCTTTTTTATTTTCACACACAGGGTCAAGCTGCTAGCGGACCTCCTCCTGCTGCTGTACAGATGTATACGCCAGCCATCTAAGCGTGCTTGTTGTTTTCCACACATTTTGTCGACTTCTACGACTTAGCTTCTTGTGGAAAACATTGTTTGTTTGCACTGAATAATTTTAATATCTGCCAAGATTCACTTTAAATTATCCACGTCTGTGTTCCAATTTCCCAGCCTGGGCATCTGCAGGGAAAGGTCATTCTTAAGCTTTCCGACTCAAATAAGTTTTCCGATCGAAAGAGAACATGTCACGTGTTATGGACTAAAACTCACTAACTCCCTGCGGAAACAACAACCTGAACTTTCGCCTCGCACGTGATCGGGTCGTGCACTTTGAAACGCCTTCGCGCAGCAAACTACTCGTAGGAGTGATGGCGTATCTTTTGGCTAAGGTACCTTTTACAATTCTCAAGTTACCATGAATAAAGCGATTTTAAAAAATGTATTTACCGAACGTTTTGACATTTGTGGTATTTAATCTTTAAGTTTTAAGTTGGGATTGGTGACATTTTGCAATAATGTCGTAAGGTACCACCCGTATATAATTTGTTCGATTTCTGGGTTGGGATATATAATAAAACGCGTAAGCCAGCTGGTTTTAATTAGCGACGCAAGCCCACGCGCAAGGATAAGTAGCGTATGCTAAAGTGAAAACGAAGGTCCACTCCGCCATTTTGTTTGAATGCTCTGACGCAGCGAACGAGTGCTTTAATTGGCCAGGCGTAGTAAACTTTCTTGTGCTTTATGCCGTATTTCGTTTTCACGCACCATAACGCGAACGCAAGCATAGGCGCAAGAACAAGAAAAGAACAAATGTTGATCCTTGTGCCTATCTTTATGCTTGCGTCAAGGCTGTTGTCATGGTGAAATGAAACTGTTACGCTTGTGCTTGCACCGCTAGTGAAAACCAGACTTCAACGAATGGCCCTAAAGAAAAACGTAAGCTACATAGTTTTTTTTTTCCCTTTGGGGCTGTTATTAAGTGCTTATTTTAGCCTTAATTAACAAAGACCTGAAATATTTAAAAATAAAAGTCCATAAAAATGATTTAACTTTTTTCCGAAATCTTCGATTTTTTCATATAAAACACGGGAGACGAGGTCTCTTCGGAAATCTTAAGCTTGACATACGAATGTGATAAGGGAAACTCAACAAGGAAAGTACTTCTAATATCTTTGCCTGTAGCAACTCTTAAAGTACTCAAATGCCAATGTGTATGCGTTGTCTTAATGCACTCTTAAATCGCCATGACAATGTGGTATTGGACTCCAAGAAATGTTGTGTGGTTACTTGATGTCCGATAAAAGACCGAGACCTCTATTCTCTCGATGCACGGGACATCATGGCGGCCATGTTGGTAGAAAGAACAAAGGGAAAGACAATAGAAAAGTCTTTCCATTATATATTATGCAAAGCTTGAGCTTTATTTTTCTGACTATAGTTGTTTTGACACCAACATGACTGTCTTATCAAGTGAGGGCAAT
>NC_090878.1:15811204-15813704 GCF_036669935.1 Montipora foliosa | reverse complement strand
AAAATCGGCCGTTGTGTGGATGAAGAGTGACTATTGTGTCGAGGAAAGGCAGGCAGTTATCTTCCGGTATCTCAACTGTAAACTTAAGAGCAGTGTTGACACTGTTAGCGGTAGTAACCATTTCGTCAGGTGTTAAGTTATCATTAGTCCAGGCTATAAACATGTCGTCAATGTATCTCTGGTACTTAGTTCTACTTTCCATATGAATCAAAACTAATTTTCATAAGAAAAGCTTCCCACTTAGAGTCGCTTTGAAAAGGAGGAAGACATGAACTTGGAAATGGCGGCCTATTGTGCACTCACGTTTAAAGTGCGCCTGTGACCAAAAAATCAATTCATATTTTTTTTGGATTTCAAAACTATGTTAACAAAACACTAAGTGACCCACGTTTTAAGCCTTGATTTCAAAAAGACACCTCTTTATTTTAACTGGAATTTTCCTATTTAATGGTCCGCCATTACTAACATTATGTTCTTAAGAGAGCTGGATCGAGGAGAAAATGACGTCAAAGGCTCACTAGTTTAAGAATGCAATACGTGTGTACGCTGCAAAATTAATATGCAGCACGGGGGTTTTGGGCTTTCAGACTTTTAAACTCACGCTTTGCATATATAATAAGCTGCGTTCACACGCTGAAATTTAAAGCTAGTGAGCCTCTGACGTCACATTTCTCTGGATCCAACCGTCTGAGTTCCAATCGGTCAGTTTTGAACGTGAGTAATGGCGGACCGTGAAATCCAAAACTTACACTCAAAGTAAGCGACCTTTGGATAAAAATCAAAGCTCAAAATTTTGCCAGTCGGGTGTTAAGCATTAAACACACTTTCAAAATCTGAAGGAAAAAAGGAAGTGGTTTTTTTTATCACAGGGGCACTTTAACTTGTCGGTAAAACATCAAATTTGGTGATTTCACGTCATTGTTGTGCAGAGTATTGTATAAATATGTGTTAAAATGCCTGCTGCGCGTGCAGCACGATTATTTTCCCTCTTTTAACCAATGATATTGGCCGTGTTTTCAGGAGCTGTTCTTCAGGACGCTTAGTGAGTGACAACCGAAAATTCCGTGAAAACAGTTCCTTTCCCAACTCGCTTAAAATTGAGCGAGTCGGCAAATTTCAATACAATTCTCATTAAAGTAAAGCCACCTATTCCTATTATTGTATTGGAAAGTGCTCTCTCCACATTTAATCTTACCCGTGAAAACACGTATTTTTTTACTAAGTCGCTTAACGAATTCTTCAAATAAACCACTTTCGGGAATGTTAAGCGAGATAACGGCTGTCGTGAAAACACGGTCATTGTTGTTTTGTGGCGTTTTCGTTGAATTGATGACGGCGTTGTCATAGATCAATATCACGGAACAAAAGCGCTGCAGACGCTGAGAGTCAGCCTTGCGAAAAAACCTAGTGTAATTCTTAAATAAAAAACGATAAAACTTTTAAGTTTGTAAACATGTTTCCACAGAAACTTCTGTCATCTTCAGTTGATTAATGTACATCGCGTAGAAGTTGAATTTATATGTAGGAAAAAGTGCTAATTATGCTAGTAACGACAAAATGTGCATAAAACGTGACAATGTGAAAATTAAAAGAATAGTTGTCATGGATAGCAAAAAAATTGACATGGGTACAAAGAAAGATGTCATGGAAAACAGAAAGTTGTCATGGGTAGAAAGAACATTGTCTCGGGTCGAAAGAAAGTTGTCATGGATGGAAAGAAAGTTGTCGTGGATGGAAAAAAAATATATCATATGTAGAAAGAAAGTTGTTACGATACCTATGGGCCACCGTAGATTTCAGTTCCTGTGTTAGGACATAACGAATCTCGGTAATTTATGACTACGACAAGTGTGGCCTTATAACTGTTTCAGTCAGCTTTGCCTGGCTAAAACACAAATTTGGTAAGTATATTTTGCATCCCTTAAGGATAAAGATTGGAAACGTTTTTTAGTTTTTAATTGCAATTTTGAGTTCAGTGATATTACAAGTTAACGGAAAAGCTGTCGTAAGAATTTGTTTTCACTCAAGAGATAACCGTATACTTTTTGGCTTCCGCATGGAATCACATGTGAGAGCTTCTCAAGTATCCAATGAGCAATTTTACTCTCCTACTTGGGTTACGTCACAAACGAACTCTTTTCGAAAAAGAAAATTGACGTTGGGTGCCCTTGATAAACACGTTCCAAAACCTTGGGGGATATTCTAAAGTTAACAAAAATAGGTTGTCGGTGTTGAATCCTTGACGGAATTTTAATTTTCGGCTGATATTTCGAAGAAAGTGAATTATCTGGCCGCCAAAAATGTCCTTTCGGCTGGGGAAAATCCCTCTCGTCCACTTTTTGTCCAAGTATTTACCGTTTACTTTCATTTGAACGATGGCGTTCAGTCGTACACCATGTCATCTCCATTTGTGGGTGGCTCGAAAAAATAATTTTGGAAGACATTGTGAAGGCTGGCCTCAGAAATTTCGGAAACCACTGTCTTTACGATAACTTTAAAA